>NC_041385.1:796175802-796195715 GCF_002162155.2 Triticum dicoccoides | reverse complement strand
CAATTTTGTGAAGGAAATACTAATTTTGTGCTTAGTTGGAAGAAAAATTAGCATTTTGCCCTCTTAAATGTTCATATTTTGTGTTTCAGCCCCCCAAGCATTCTCCTGTAGCTCCGCCACTGATTAGCAGTACTAATAATTATCAAGAATGGTTTGAGGGGATTGATGATTGATGAGTGGACATATTAAGGCAAGGCCAGGACGAAGAGAGGGATGCCAACCCCGCAGCGGCCGGCGGTTAATCAAACAGACGGAAAAGAGACATGATGCAGTCCCTCACTGGTGCAAACCATAGAAAGCGAAAGAGATTTGGCTATTAGGATTGCACTGTACGTGCGCTCGTAGAGTATTACCTTGCCAAGCATGGCGTTGCTATCTCAACTCCGCTCAAACATTGACAGCGTCTGCGGGCATGCAAGCATGCGGCAAACCAGAAGTGAAGAAAATTCAGAAGATCTTGCGAGGACTGAATGTTGACGAGTCTCAAATAAAAATAAAAATGGGCCTGTGTCTCCTAGGAAGAAAGCACCGCATGGAATAATTAAAGTAGATATACAAGCAAGAGTAGGGCATTTCGGTGCCCAGGCTCGTCCGGTTAGAAAAAAATTTATAAACAATTCAAAAAATTCCAAAAAAAATGTGTGGTAGAAAATTACAATTACAGGCAAACATGGTGATTCTTGAATACGGAAGTGATGGCATTATTCAGGCGTAAGTGAGTAGAATTACAATGAGAGCCTCGTGTCGTTGCACAAGACAAATCAAAACACCGTGGTAAATGCAGAGTTCTTGAGTCTCGCCATCTCAATTGCCAAGAATGGAAGCATGCAGCACAATATTCTAAATACAGCCCATGCAGAACATGAACGCTCAGCATAAGCGACATTACACTGGATCAACAATAGCACATGGATATTGCAGGAGAGCCCACTTGTGACCTTGCTGCTGTTGATGTTGGTCATATCTGCCACGCTCTTTCGGATGTATAATATTCAAATCTTGCCCTTTTTATAGATCGCTTTCTCTAAGTGCAATGCAAGTGGTTATCTTCACTAGACAAAAACATATGCGATCAATCATCATATCATGTGTATGATAAGATTTTTTCCATGCCTTCATCAACATTGATGTCTATTGATTGAATCATTCTTCTTTTTATGATCTCATTGAGTAACTCTATTACCCATCTCAAATAGGCTAATCTCTTATACTCCCTCCGTCCGGAAATACTTGTCATCAAAATGGATAAAAGGGGATGTATCTAGACATATTTTAGTTCTAGATACATCTTTTTTTATCCATTTTGATGACAAGTATTTTCGGACGGAGGAAGTATTTTTCATGATAAAATAATCATTCAGCTATCCATTTAAATATCAAGTGACCTTGCTTAATCTTCTGAAAACATACTTAGATATAATAACTAATCCTATAGTAGATGAATCCAAATCATTCAGCTATGGTGGGAGATCCCTACTGGACTTACATGTGTGAGTATATTGTCACGATAGGGAGGGAGACACTGGTGTAAACTTACACAGGCTTTTGTTTGCACACCACATTGTTTGCTAATCCAAATCATTTACCTCCAGAAATCGTTACATTGGTTCAGGCTAATAGCACACCCCCATTTGTTCAGTCAAATTTGAACCAACGTGACACATAAAAGGCGACAAATAAAACAAACAGCAACTGCTACAGATAAAAGGTGAAATTTCAAATGATTGTATAAACTGAATGGCCATATTTTCATTCCACGAGTCTGCAGCAAAACGACTCGGAAAACTGCTAGGAAGAAAGAGACGCAATGGATAATCGAAGCCGGCAAACAAGGCAACAATGCATCGTAATTACACACTCTACCTTATAAAATGAATAAATGGAAAAAGGAAGTTCACATATTCTGCTTTACACAACAAATAAATGGAAAATGAAGTTCATGAATAGGCAATTATATTACCAGAGGCATTGCTGAAACTTCATGTTTCTTGAATCCACAGAAGTGATAACAGAATTCAGGCATAAGTGGGTACAATCACAATGAGAACTTCGTATCGAAGAAAATTCAAAAGGCCAAGGCAAGTTAACCAGACAACAGTACATCATATTACATACTCTTCCTTAGAACACAAATAAATGGAAAAGGAACTTCATAATGAGAAAAACGCAATAACTACTGCAAAAATTTGCAGAATTCAGAGGTAAGTGGGTACAATGACCTTGGAGAGGGAAGACAAATCAAAACACCAAGACAAACGCAGTTTTCTGAATTTCAGCAGTCTCAAATGAAGAGAAACATACACCATATTATTCTAAATCCAACACAAGTAATCGACATAAGCAGCACTAGATCAACAATAGTAGATATAGATATTGCAAGTTACCTCACTTGTGGCATTGCTGCTTCTGATGGTGCTCATATCTGACATGCTCTTTCGGAAGGATAATCTTCAAATCTTGCCTTTGTATAGATCGCTTTCACTCAGTGCTATGTAAGTGGTTTTCTTCACTTGGCAACAACATATGGAATCAATCATCATATCATGAACACGAGAAGATTTTTCCGTGCCTTCATCAAATTGATATCCATTGGTTGAATCATGCTTCTATTTATGATCACCGAGCTCAAATAAGCTAATCTCTTGTTTTCCATGATAAACGAAACATTCGGCTATCCATTTACATACCGAGTGACCTTGCTTAATCTTCTAAAAACATACTTAGATATAATAACTAATCCTATAGATGACAAGGTAGATCAAAACTAGTAGTAAAAGAAGCTTGACTCCGGATTATCACTTTGACATAATCTAAAAGTCAAGAGCTTCTTTTGCTATTTCTTTTCTACTTTCCATATTATTGGTGTGTCTGGCTCCTGTTGTGGTCTATCTCTAGTCCACCCTAACTTCCTTACGACTGAAGATTATGTTTGTTCTATGGTCTTCTTCACATCATTTATTATATATAAGCATATATCTAGAAGATTACAAAATTAAGTGAGACAAGTTCATATGGAGATGGATAGCTGAAGGATTCGTGTACCATGTAAATAAGAAATTGGCCCATTTGAGCTAGCACAGAGTTACTTCAAAGGGCTCATAAACAGAAGCATGACTGAACCTGTAGACATCAACTATCAAGGCAGAAAAATCTTATGATGTCCATGACATGATGCTAGATCTAATATAATCATTGCAGAGAGAAACAATTATGCCAATGTTCAATCTAAAAGAACGTCGACGGTAACAACCAAATAACAAGATATTCTTCATTTCCTCCACAGCAATTGTGGACCTATGCATGTGAAGATTTTTCAACAATTAGTTGCCAGGCAAGTCAGCATGTGTATACTATTTACATTCATAAAAAGAAAATAACAATGAATAATGAGCTAGTTAAAAAGGCAAAAAAATGAGCATACCCTTGGGAAAAAAACATCTTATACCAAGCAATGTAAATCTACAGTGAATCACGAACGATTTGCACTTACATAGTACTCCCTCCGTCCGAAAAAGCTTAGTCACTCAAATGGAAGTATCTAGCTCCAAGTTAGTGCTGGATACATCCATTTGAGGAACAAACTTGGGACAAGCGTTTTTGGACGGCGGGAGTAACAGCTAAAAAGCAATATACTCTTCGTTTCTTCTGCACTAGCATCTGTTTTAAGTCCACAAACAGTTGTGATTTCCATCCCACGCTGACCTATGTATATGAACTTTTTCCACTGTTCAGTTGGCAAACAAATCAAGATGCATCTGGTATATGTTTCTTAATAAAGGGAGGTCAGTAGTGAAGCGTGTGCTAATTACCTGACAACAAATGGACACACTAGAGCAGACCATATATAGGAGTAGCATATATAGAACCAAATAGCATTGTAAATGTATCGTGGATAACCAACTATTTGCAGTTAAGAACTGAGATGAACACACATCAAACCGGCCAGCACAGAAGTACTCCCTCGTTAGTACAAAGTTGAGTCATCTATTTTGGAACGGAGGGAGTAGCAGGCACGCTTTACTTGAAGAAACTAGATAGTGAACGACGAACGACCAACCTTTTGCAGTTAAGATGCACACCCTGTCCCTGTGATTGTGGTCCAAGAAACTAATTTAGTGGATCTACAACAGGAGAACAGATTTATACCTCTGTTCCTGATACCCCTGCCGCTGCACATACTCACCAGCGAGGGGGTCGCCGGTGGTCGCCTTCCCTGGAAGGATCCCAGCGGGGGGTTGGCGGCCGGAGGAGCCCCCGCCACGAGATCCACTCCACGGCTCTCTCTCTCTCTCTCTCTCTCTCTGACTGATAGCCCGTGTCGACTAACCATCTGCCAGCACAGAGCCGCTGCCTTGTGGGTCCTCCAGACGGTATGGTCCCATGTGTCACCCCACCCGGCTACTGTAGCATGCGCAAAAACATAAAAAGATGCTGTCATGTTCTTTGCTGATACTGTTACTGATAAACAGGATCTCAGCTTGCAAAAACGTGTCAAGCTCTGGCGGAATTTGGACTCCCCTCCCTCTGTAAAGATAGAAGAGTGTCCACGAATAAACGAGTTCATATTTCGATCAGGACAGGGGAGCAAAACATTCAGGCTTGCATACGGTTCAACACGTTGTTACTCTTACTCATACAGCTCGAAACGGGTTGACTGAATTTTGTGGTACTGAGCTAGGGCCTTCAGGCTTTCAGCTTCCGTTAGTAGGATTTTCTGTCGAAACGGCGAGCGATCGAGATGGAGACTGAAAGGGGATGACATCATCCTCTCACCTGATCTTGGCTGCACCTCGGCCAGAGCAGACTATGGACGTATAATCAATGCAGCAGAAATTACTTGATTGCAGCAAATGCAACCACATACACAGACGAGATCAAAACCAATGACAAGGGACCGGGCGACAAAACCAGATATATTGTCGTGCCCTGTGTTGTTTGATGAAACTTGGACCAGCATGAGTAACAAATGCAGGGAGATGAAGAAAACAAGTGAGAAAGAGATGTAAACAGAAGAAGCAGTGGAGGGAGCTGTGGGCTGTCGCACGATCGATCGTTTCCGTATCAGCAAAATCTGGTAGCTCCTGCTACCTAGAATGCCATGTGGATGCGCATTCATACAAGTGGTTCAGTTAAATGTTGCAAACGGAAACAAGAGTTCACCCAATAAGTAGAATGCCATGTGGAAGTACAGGCATGTGAATAGCTCCCTTGGATGTTCCAGAAAGAAAACAGAGTTCACATGTTGAAGTACATAAAGCAGAGTTCCTTGCTAATCTTCTGTAGTACTCAACACTGGCACGATATTATCAAATGTCAATTATCTGTTGCATAAGATGTAACAAGGACATTTTGAAAAAAAGATGTGAGAAGTTAATTCTAAGGAAAATGCTGGGGACAACTGTTCGCACGGCGCGTACTGGGATGACCCCACCTCGTCGTGGTCCACCCAGACCCAGCGCGATGGTCGCCGTCATCCACTCCTTCCACCTCTGCTTCCCGGTCGGCCGTGCCGGGATATCTGAAGCCTTTGCATCTCTGAAGAATACAACAGGGCAGCGCAGCGGCTCGTGCACAAGTTCAAGTAACATTTGGGCAGTACGTGTATGACCGATGGTGGCGACAAGTCGGGGTGGACGTCGTTCGCAACTACTCCTAGGATACTAATATCTTCATGCTTTATGATGAAATTAAACAGTGTAAGAACTTAAAAATAAATACTGCGTACATTCCAACCCCTCTCTAGTCTGAAAAATGTTCAGATGCAATAGGAAGCCCAACTTCCACTCAAAGAAAAAGACGATGATACAGATTTTAAGCTGGCTGGCATATTGAAACAACTAGCATGACAAGTACATAAGAGACACAGAAAACAAGGAGCAAAGCGGTACAGCCATACTGAAATTTCTGAAGATCTCACGAACTAAATGTTGACAAATCTGGAGTAAAAATGAGTCTGCAGCTGGCTGCTAGGAACAGAGCAATGCAGCAAGTGATTATAAAGTACTCTAGTATTCTGAACGCTCTTATATTAGTTTACAGAGGGAGTAAGATAAACAAGCCAGCAGTCCATAGTTAAACTTCTGATCTGCTCGAAGGAACAAACTTAAATGTCTCTTGAATCGTTGGACGGAAGCAAGAAGAAGATTCAGACATGAGTGGTCAGATTGAGAGCTTCATCTCGCTGCTGAAGGAAAGACAGATCAGACGGCAAGGCGAACGCAGACGCTGTGCTTTTGACTTTCTTGGTTGGATCGGAAACTGGACGGAAGTAGGAGGCTCTCGCATGGAGTCCATCCATGTCGATGAAATGTATTGGCTCTCCTGCTACCTGCAACGCGATGTGGAAGGTTTACATGTGAATATCTCAGTTGAATGTTCTAGAAACAAAACAGAGTTCATTCAAGTACAGAAAAATGGAACATTATGGCTACACTACTAGTGCATAGCATTGTTAACCTGTAACACCTATGCACATAAGTAACCAAAAAAAAGGTGAAATTCACATTGCTTGTCGGAATTTGAAATAGATGGCCAGGTAGGCCCTTGGGCTTTAGCATCGGAGGGCCAATTGAACTTGCTAGCAGAATAAAACATGGTAAAGAAGACGCTGTAGAATGGTACCTGTGTGCAGGATTTTGATGACTCGAGCCCTTGATTTGAACCAAAACAATTCCTGGATGAAAAAAAAATCTGAACAATCGGCGGCAAACACAAGAATGCGTGTAGAATGAGAAATAGAGAGAGGAATGAGCATTTTAATTTGCCAGCACAGGGATGGGAAGAAGCGCATGCATGATACGTCCAGGTGCAGTTGTGTAGTACGTACCATTTCGGATACTAACGGCCGGGCGGTTGGGATGGTCCCTCGCTGCAGCCCTCAGCGCAGCCTGTGTTTTCTTCACCTCCAAAATGCTGGATTTAAAAGTGTGAAGCTGGACCCTGACGGTCTGGAGGGAAGGGAGGTGCCCCATGCCCAAATCCACGTCGTCATGTGTGATCCACTTAGCTCGGAAGGAAAACTCAAGGTGTTTAAGCCTTGGGGCGGCTCCTCGAGGGAATGCTGACGGCATCACAGGAATACCATCGAAGGATAACTTGGTCGCACATGGGAAGGCATCAGATGTAAGGAACAACTTCGCTGCGGAACTGAAGCAGGAACTGGAAAAATTAGGGCCGGAAATTATTGTGGCATCCTCCATTGATAAGCTCTTGGTGATGACCCCTCTGAAATAGAGATAACGAAGATTGGGCAGCATCCCAAGAAGCTGAATGTCCTCTGGTTGCAATTCATACACCGTTATCACCAGGTAGGAGAGGAGAGGAAGCAATGTCGGGCTAATAAATGAAGGCAGTGTGTCAAACGCGACACTGCCATATATGTAAAACACTAATTTACGGAGCTGTGGAGGGGGTATCCAGCCTTCCTGCAAGAAATAGATGCGTCCATGTGCATTAATACGTAGACTTTCCAACCTATGCAGATTACTTAGGGATTTCGCCAAAGTTTTTCCCATGCTTTCATCAAGACGACTACAGTACCATCCAATCTCGAGCACCTTCAACTTGATTAGATGGAACATCTCTTTCACAATGACTAGATTATCATCAACCAAACGCAGTTCCTTTAGCACTTCTAGGGACGTCAGGTTAGCAATCCCACATGGCATGTTCATGGCCTCATCGATATATAGGCACATCAGATTTCTTAACCAAACAATGCTTGATGGCAATTCACGTATATTTTTAGTTCCTCTCAAGTCCAGTGTTTGCAGAAAATGCAGCTTTCCTATATCAACCAGGAACTCTTCAACCCATGTACCTCTTAGGCCTAGGTACCGCAGGTGTAACAAATTGTCCATGTGCCCAATATCTGAAATAGTACGGCCTTCTAAAGCCAGCACACGCAGACCTTTAGAACTTGAAATAAGCGGCATTTGTTGAACAATATCATTTCCAAAAACAGTAACAGACCTCGCTTGTGCTATGCTGGTGGTAGCCAGTACATCTGTGTTGCTCTTATGGATGGATAATCTGCGAACCTTCCTTTGCGGGTTAGGCAGTTTTCTCTTAGTACCATCCAATATGGTGACAAAGTTTTCTTCACTTGACAAGGAACATATGATGTCAAGCACCATGTCATGCACGTGGCAAACTTGTGCCCTTCCATCTTCGTCGATGTCCACTGGCTGGACCATGTTTCTATTTATAAGCTCATTAAAATAGCAATCACCGAGCTCATATAAACTAGTTTCCTGTTTTTCACTGCAAATAAATCCTTCTGCTATCCACCTCCATATAAGCTCATCCCTCATAATCTTATGATCTTCTGGAAAGATACTCAGATATAACAAACAAGGCTTCAAATGGGAAGGTAGATCATAATAGCTAAACAATAATATCTTCTTCATTTCCTCCACATCAGGATCTTCTGTAAGTCCTCTTCCAATGGAATTGAGCAAGATGTACCACTGGTCCTTCATTTTTATTTGACAGTTGCTAGCAAGAAGACTTGCTATAGTAATAATGGCTAGTGGTATCCCACCACATTTCTTCAAGATATCTTCAGAAACTTGCACCAATTCATGAGGACACTCTTTTTCATGAGAAAATACTCTTTTATTGAAGAGTCTTCTTGCTACATCATTGGAAAGAACTCTCATTTTGTAAATATCATCAATAGATGAACAACATGCTTTAGACACACTGACAATACGAGTTGTTGTGATTAGCCGACTTCCGATACTTTTCTTGAAAAATGCACACTTGATTATTTCCCAAACCTTTTTATCCCATATGTCATCAATTACAATAAGGTACCTACGTAGATGCTCTCAAGAGTCAGTTCAAAAGATACATATGTAAGGAGACTATTATTAAATGATATCCAAGTGAAAATTCATCAATTACACTTAGAAATATTTATATAGAAAGTACGAACTAATATATACAGTGGACCAAAGATTGCTATCAGAATATATAGACACACACACACACACACACACTAAGGAAAATACACACACACACACTAAGGCAAATGTTTCATGATTTTACTTGAAAAAAAGGACCATTGGTATGTAATAGGAAAATGAAGGATACCTCTTGTCATTAAGAAATCTAATGATCTCGTCAATGAGATGTGTTTCATCCCTGACTTCATCATAAATCTTTGTATACTTGTTGTTGTCAAGTTCAAAGAGAATATCCTTCAAGATTTTTTTGATATCGGGATTCTGAGAAACTGAAACAAATGCACCACAATCGAATTGCACTTTGATCTTGTCATATGCTGCTTTGGCAAGAGTTGTCTTGCCTAAGCCGCCAACCCCAACAATAGAGACCGTCTTCTTTGGATGGTTCAACCAATCATCACCCTCGATCAACCTGTTGATCAACTCATCGCGGGTATCTTCAATGCCAACAAGTTCTGTGACATCTTTGTATAGCGTCATGACACGAGGGTCAATGCTAGCTCCAGCACCGGTGTCATGCACAAGCTCGTACCTTTGACGTAGCTCGGCCAATTGTTTAGCCTGACCAACCGCTTCTTCTAGAGCATCGGATATCCGATGGAGATTCTTGCCCTTCTTGAATAGTTTGGTGGTCTTCTTGAGTAACTTCTTGATTCCGTTCTTCGGGTTGGCTGGCTCACCACCATCCTGCACATGCACCATGAAGGTGTCAACGATGTCCTCCATTTGGTAGGACAACCTCTTCACCTTTTCTGCCCAAATCTTGACCCCCTCATCGAGCTCATCTGGTGACACCTTTGCCACCGTGCGGAGGGCAGCGTGCATCAACGTGAGCTCTGTGATCAGAGACTCGATGCCTTTCCGCACTCGCTTCTCCAGGGTGAACTCGCCGACAAGCAGATCAGTGAGCCTTGGTAGGAGAGGGCCGATGGCCCCCATGGCAATCTCCATTGCTCGACCTCACTACACGCGTCTGTGGTATTGTTTTGGGTGGAAGAGAGGTGGAAGAGGTGGAAGAGGTATGCGATTGCTACCAATAAGACAGTTTGGGCAATGTTTCGTTTCCTTCAAGAGACGCTAGCTAAGTATTGAAAACCAACGTTGGGGATTATTAATGTAGTGAGGAATGGGAAGTGGATAACAGGACAATCAGGAGCATAAACTGGCTGCCATGTGGGTCCCATCTATCAGCTGGTTAGTCTGGCAAGGCTGAGATGCTTTCTTCAGACGGGGGGACAAGTCCTTGTGGATGCCGCTTGGGCTGCAGTGGCCGGGTTAAGCTAATTAACCAATCTCTTTTCCTTTGCGTTCACGTTTTTTGACTCGTTCTGGTGTCAAAGAAAACTAAGAACCCACATGCTCCCTAAGACTATGCGTGTCCGACGTAGTAATTAATCATACCCACGTAAAGTTTAAGTGTTAGGATAAGGGTGGCCGGTCAACTGCTTGTTTGGCACTTGCGAGGATGTGATCGTTACCTCTGAGCAGACGCATTAGCTTAACTAGTTTAACACCTCGGTTTGCATTATTATCTAGAGATAGACAACAACCTTGGTTGGACTAATCAACCTTGGCAATAGGCACCATGCACCGCCATGCGAACCTGATAGGAAAATGTCATAAACTAAACTAATCCTATATACCTAAAGGGTGTGTCTAGAACTCAGTCGACTGAGGCTTAACAAAGTCTCAGTCGAGTGACGTCAGCGTGTTTTTTTGCTACAAGTGGCATGGCTAGATGCTACAAACGGCGACGAAAAATGTTGCGATGGTATTGCAAGCAACAACAACAAATGCTACAACCGTTCTAACTAAAATGCTACAACCGTCAATGAAGGATGTTGCAACCGGTGAGATGACGTGCTACAACAGAGGAGGGATGACATGCTTCAACCAACAAAACAAATGTTACAACCGGTATGAAAAAATGTTGCATATAGTCAAAAAAATGTTGCATGGTCGACTGAGACTTCGTTAAATCTCAGTCGACTGATTTTTAGCAGGTCCGATACCTAAAAGATTCATCCTCACTATCATATTTATCTCTACATGCAGACTATCCACGTCACCCGTCCGACCATATCAGCAAATTTTAACGTGGAATCGATTGAAGACGAGCCGTCTCTCCGTTTCTCATGGGTTCCGTTACAAGTGTACAAAATCCTATATACCTAAAAGATTCACCCCACTATCATATTTATCTCTACATACAGGCTATCCACGTCACCCATCCGACCATATCAGCAAATTTTAATGTGGAATCGATTGAAGACGAGCCGTCTCTCCGTTTCTCATGGGTTCCGTTACAAGTGTACAAAATCCTATATACCTAAAAGATTCATCCCCACTATCATATTTATCTCTACATGCAGGCTATCCACGTCACCCATCCGACCATATCAGCAAATTTTAACGTGGAGTCGATTGAAGACGAGCCGTCTCTCCGTTTCTCATAGGTTCCGTTACAAGTGTACAAAATTGACGGAAGACGAGATGTCCCTTCGTTACCAGCCCCTGTCTCTCAATCGACAATAAATAGCTGCTGCTTCCAATCCCTCAAACGTTTTTATAGATTGACCCCATCTCTCTCTCCCAAAGGAAAAGGAACACAAATTTTCTCCCCGGTGGCTAAGAGCATCTCCAGCCGTTTGGGCCCCCAGGGTGCCGAAAAATAGCCGTCTGGGGGTGAGCCGACGCTAGTTCGGCCCCAGGGGTTCGGTTCGTTCCCAGTCACACGTCCATGGTTGCCGCGGGTTCGACGAAGTTCGTCTTGTTTTTTTCTCAAACTGGGCGACTTTTTCATGAACTCTATCATTTTTCGTCCAAATTTGTACAAAAG
This sequence comes from Triticum dicoccoides, assembly GCF_002162155.2. Taxonomy (NCBI): domain Eukaryota; kingdom Viridiplantae; phylum Streptophyta; class Magnoliopsida; order Poales; family Poaceae; genus Triticum; species Triticum dicoccoides. The sequence goes on along the minus strand of NC_041385.1, from coordinate 796,183,907 downwards.
CGTAAAACATGCGTAAACCAACTTAAAAACAAACTTAAACGCCTAGCTAGTGCCGTCACCGCCGCCTTCTACATGCCGAGAAGCCTGTAGAAGCGGGTGTAGTCGCCGCCGTCGTAGTCGTCGTCGTCGCGCGCCTCGTCCGCGGCGTCCCTGCTGCACCCCTCGCCCGGGTCGGCGACAGTGCAGCCTCGACCTCGTCGTCGTTGTCGATGACGATAACACCGCCCTCCTCAGCGCGGCGACGGGCCTCGGCGCGGCTGCGGGCCTGGATCTCCAGGTAAGCCCGACGCTGTTGGCGCACCTGCTCGCGGACGTAGTCCTCCCTCGCCCATTTGAGGGCGGACTCGTCATCGGGTGCCACCATGCGGGCGTGCTCCGGCTTCACGGGGGCCGTGTCCGGCTCGGGCTTCGGGCTTCGGCCGGACAAGGCGAAGGAAGCGCCACGCCGGTACCGTCGCAGGCGATGGCTCGTTGATGACGAGGGCGCCGCTCCGCGCGCGACGCCCTGGCGGTGTCTTCTCCGGCTCGGGCTTGACGGGGCGGATGGCCGGCGAGCCGGAGCCCGACAAGGAGGACGACCCCGGCGGCGAGAGAAGGAGGGGCGCGCCGGATACTCCAGCCGCGGCACATTGCCGATCTCGATGTGGTCGAGAACGACGTCGAGTGTGCGGCCGGGGACGCCCCACCACTCGTGTCGTCCTTCGAAGTTGAGACGGCCGCGGGGGATGACGCCATTGGCGGAGGCGATCTGCTCCTCGCGGCGGGCCTGAAAGTACAGCGTTTCGCTGTCGGGTGCGTACCTCGGCTCCTCCGTCAGCGACGAGCGGATGCGGGCGATCTCCGCCCGCCATGCGGCTCCTTCGGGGACGGGCAGCACCGGGACACCGCCGACGCTCAGCCTCAGCCGTGGGGGGAGAGCTCGTCGGCAGGAAGAAGGCTTTCGCGGGAGGGAGAGGGGGAGGGTGTGGTGCTCACCAGCAGGGAGGGGCGCCTTTTATAGCCAAAGCCGGGGCGGCGGTGGGCGGCATGCGGACGGTCGCGTGGCGCATGCAAGCGGACGCGCGTCGGCGGCGTCTTCAGTGCGCCGCCCGTGAGGCATCAATGGAGGATGACCGGCGCAGCAACCTTCGCATTGATTCCCGCGGGAACCGAGGCGAAGGGATCAATGAAGCAGCCGTCTCGTTGACTTGACGGGCCCGCGGCTGCTTCGCGCCAAATCGCTCGCCTAGGCACCCCCGAGCTCCACCCGGCGCATAGGGTTCGGCCTGGGTCCGCCGACGCTGATTTCGGTCCAAGCCGGCAAAAACCGGGTTCTTTGGGACGCGGCTGGACCGTTTTTTTAACGCCTGAGGAGGCCGTTCTGGGGGCGCGGCTGGAGATGCTCCAAGGGCCAATCTGGGCGCTCATCCGGCATGGCGGCCGGTCCGACTCGGCTCTGCAGCTCCCCGTGATTCTCTCGGGCTATGCCCCCTCGCCTGTGTGGTGCCCTGCATCGTCGCCGCGATGCCCTGATATTGCGTACTCATCTCCCGTCTATGTCTTTGTTCAGTCCAAGGTAGCTCCAATGTCGGGGAGTTTGGTTCCCCTCGGTTCCTCCGGAATCGGATCTACAACTGATGAGATTTTCGGTTAAAAAAAAACAACTGATGAGATCTGACTTTGGAGCTGGCTTTCTTTTCAGCCTCCCTGGTGCGACTCCGGGCAGGGACTCAGATCGGCCGGCAACACGATCAACTCACGCGTCAGGAGCGTGCCGCAATTCAGGGTGGACACGGTCCGGGCCGGTCTGGTCCCGGTCCGAGCCGTCGTTTGGACCGGCCGACGGGCGGTCCGGTCCGGACCGGACCGAGCACTGCAGCGGTCCCGATTTCAGGGACCAGACCGTCAGACGCAAAGCTTGGTGCGGACCATCGGTCCTCACGGTCCTCACGACGTACAGTCACTGCCATGTAGGCCCAGGCTGTCGGAGCGGTAGTCGGCGCAGCAGCACGGTGGCCGGAGACGGAGAAGACGGACCTGATGCGCGGCGGCACGGCGGCGCGAGGGAGAGAGACGAAGAGGCACGGCCGCGCGGGGGAGAGGGGAGGAACAACCGTGCAAGGGAGCGGCGGCGCGAGGCAGAGGCACGGCGGCCGGCGGCGCGTCCTGGTGGCTAGTCCAGTCCGCTGGTGGAAGGAGCGGCGGCGGCGCGGTGCGTCCTGTTGGAAGCTGGAAGGAGTGGCGGCGGTGCGGTACGTCCTGGCACACGCACGAACGGGATGCGAGATGCGTTTAGGTCACGCACACAGGCACGATCTATATTGGGCTGGGCACACACGCACGAACTATATTGGGCTGGGCACAAACGACCTGATGGGCTCTCCTGATTAGCTCTAATTGGGTTGGGCCATCGGTCCTCTGAGCCGGACCGAGCTAAGACCGAACTGGACCGGTCAATTTTCGGGCCGAAATTGCCAGCTCGGACCGGCCAGTTTTCCTAGCGGGCCGGGACCGATCGGTCCGGTCCTAGTCGGTCCACGAGCGGGCCCAAAAGCCCGTTCGCTACGTCCAGGCTGAGCCGCAATCCTGCTGCCTAGAAGCGCCCAACCTCAGCTACCTCCACTACTCCTGTGTCCCAGCCATGTGATGTCCCGGATAACAACAGCTTAGGGCATCTCCAGCCGTTGGCCCCCCCCAGGACGCATAGAAATCGCCCCCTGGGGGTGAGCCGGCGATACACTCGGCGCTGGGGGCGGTTTTGCGCCAAGTCCTCGCCCCCAGCTCGCCCCCAGGCGCTGAAATTGGCCCACTTTGCAGCCTAATTTCGGCGAATAAACGGCCCATATGGGCGAGAATAGGCCCATATTCGGCATGATTTCGCCGTGTCTCGGCGTTCAATTATCATCACAATTATTCCTTATCACATATTTCATCACAGAAAAATTAAATACTTCAACAAAATACTACAACAACAAATAGTTCAATACAAATTATATAGTTCAACAAATAAAAACTCGTATTTCATCACGCGGCGCCCCCCTTGAGCCTCCATAGGTGCTCAATCAGATCTTTCTGCAGTTGATGATGCACCTGTGGGTCTCGAATCTCCTGACGCATACTGAGATAGGCAGTCCAAGTTGCCGGTAGCTGGTGATCAACTTCGGCTAGAGGACCCTGCCTGTAGTATGGTTCAGTGTCAAACACTGGGTCTTCTTGCTCGCTCTCGATGATCATGTTGTGCAAGATGACACAGCAAGTCATGATATCCCACATTTGATCTTTCGACCAGGTCTGAGCGGGGTACCGAACAACAGCGAATCGAGATTGGAGCACACCAAATGCCCGCTCGACATCCTTTCTGCAAGCCTCCTAAACCTTCGCAAACCAGGCGTTCTTGCCTCCTGCCACAGGGTTTGAGATCGTCTTTACAAATGTCGACCATCTCGGATAGATGCCGTCAGCTAGATAGTACCCCTTGTTGTATTGGTGCCCATTGATCTCGAAGTTCACCGGAGGAGAATGACCCTCAACGAGCTTGGCAAAAACAGGAGAGCACTGCAACACGTTGATGTCATTGTGAGTTCCTGGCATACCAAAGAAGGAGTGCCAAATCCAGAGGTCCTGTGTGGCTACCGCCTCAAGCACCACACTGCAACCACCTTCGGCGCCTTTGTACATCCCCTGCCAACCAAATGGGCAGTTCTTCCATTGCCAATGCATGCAGTCGATGCTTCCAAGCATCCCAGGAAATCCTCTTGCTGCATTCTGGGCTAGGATCCGAGCAGTGTCTTCCGCATTGGGTGTTCTCAAGTATTGTGGCCCAAACACTGCCACCACTGCCCGACAGAACTTGTAGAAACACTCTATGCTGGTGGACTCGGCCATGCGCCCATAGTCGTCGAGTGAATCACTGGGAGCTCCATATGCAAGCATCCTCATTACTGTCGTGCACTTCTGGATGGAGGTGAATCCAAGAGCGCCAGTGCAATCCATCTTGCACTTGAAGTAGTTGTCGAACTCCCGGATGGAATTCACAATCCCGAGGAAGAGCTTTCGGCTCATCCGATAACGGCGCCGAAATGTTCTCTCACCATGAAGTGGAGCATCGGCGAAGTAGTCGGAGTAGAGCATGCAGTAGCCTTGCAGACGATGCCGGTTCTTTGCTTTCACCCGCCCCGGCGCCGAGCCACCTCGACGCGGCTTTTCATTGATCGCCAGCAGCTGGGCGAGGGCGGCGAGCACCATCAGATGCTCTTCTTCCTGGACGTCGGTCGCGGCTTCCTCCTCCAGCAGCGCGGCGAGCTCTTCCTCCTCATCCAAGTCCATCGCCGAGACAGTCAAAACGCCGAACACCTTGCGCGCGGTGGGCTTGTACCCGCCGTTAAACCGCGTCCGGAAACGGCGGCCGGAAACGCCCAGCTGCTGCGGGAGGGACTGCCGCGGCGAAGCGCTGCTATTTTCCGTCGGGGAATGGCTATCTAGCGGAGTAGGCCGGCGGCCGTCGCCGGGATATAGCTAGTGGTGGCCGAGGGCGCAGGGGGTGCGAGGCGAGTCGGGGGAAGAAAACCTTGACTTTTCCCCTGTCGGTGTGGGCCAGGCGTGCTTTTCCCTAGCGCCGGAGCCCCCAACGGCTCCCCAGCACGCTGGGTTCGGCCTGTGACCGCCGGGCGGAAAAAAGGTCCGAACCGGCGATTTTCGGCGTCCTGGGGGTGCGACTGGGCCGTTTTTTCGGCGCCGGCGCCGAAAAAGTGGCCTGGGGGGGCCTGTTGGGGGCGCGGCTGGAGATGCCCTTAGAGGAGATGACAATCAGAGGAAATTGGCGATCAGTTACAGAGAGAGAAGGAGATGGTAAAAGTTCAGATTTATTTCAGATTTTTTTCCGGTGATGATGAGAATACAGAGTCTGGTTTTCCCCTTTTTATAGTACTATACACTCTCTTTCAGTGACCTGGAAGAGCACACAATGCAACGCTCGCACAACACAAGTATATCCAATAGAGTCTAAGCCATGCTGTAGTCTCTAATCTTTAATTTATTTTTATTCCCTGCTCATGACACACATGTGGTACTTCGACAGGGGCATCAGCTTGACATGGATGTTCTTCCATTTTATGTTCTGTTGAAGTTAGTAATCCATGGTTTTGTGCTCTATATTCTTACTTGAAACTGTAGCTTCAAGTTCGCTACATGTCTGATGACGTGTGTTGCAGAATGCCTACTATCCGCTGAATTTGTAAGGTGAGTATGTTTCTCTCTTTTGTACTATTTAGAATATTTGCCAATGTGACGCCCCTGATTCAATCGTACACTAATCATTCACGCAAACGTGTACAATCAAGATCAGGGACTCACGGCAAGATATCACAACACAACTCTAAAACATAAATAAGTCATACAAGCATCATAATACAAGTCAGGAGCCTCGAGGGCTCGAATACAAGTGCTCGATCATAGACAAGTCAGCGGAAGCAACAATATCTGAGTACAGACATAAGTAAACAAGTTTGCCTTAAGAAGGCTAGCATAAACTGGGATACAGATCAAAAGAGGCGCATGCCTCCTGCCTGGGATCCGTCTAAACTACTCCTGGTCGTCCTCAGTAGCCTACACGTAGTAGTAGGCGCCTCCAGTGTAGTAGTCGTCGTCGACGGTGGCGTCCAGCTCCTGGGCTCCAAAGTCTGGGTGCGACAACCAGGTAGAAGGGAAAGGGGGAAAAGGGGGAGAAAGCAACCGTGAGTACTCATCCAAAGTACTCGCAAGCAAGGAGCTACACTACATATACATGGATATATATGTAAAGGGCCATACCGATGGACTGAACTGCAGAATGCCAGAATAAGAGGGGGATAGCTAATCCTGTTGAAGACTACGCTTCTGGCAGCCTCCGTCTTGCAGCATGTAGAAGAGAGTAGATTAAAGTCCTCCAAGTAGCATCGCATAGCATAATCCTACCCGGCGATCCTCCGCTCGTCGCCCTGTGGAAAAGCAATCACCGGGTTGTCTGTGGAACTTGTCTGGGTGTGTTTTATTAAGTATCCGGTTCTAGTTGTCATAAGGTCAAGGTACAACTCCGGGTCGTCCTTTTACCGAGGGACACGGCTATTCGAATAGATAAACTTCCCTGCAGGGGTGCACCATATTTCCCAACACGCTTGATCCCATTTGGCCAGACACACTTTCCTGGGTCATGCCCGGCCTCGGAAGATTAACACGTCGCAGCCCCACCTAGGCACAACAGAGAGGTCAGCACGTCGGTCTAAATCCTATGCACGCAGGGGTCTGGGCCCACCGCCCATTGCACACCTGCACGTTGCGTGGGCGGCCGAAAGTAGACCTAGCAACCTCCATTACAAAGGAAGTTGCGTTAACGCAGTCCAACCCGGGGTGCGCCGCTCAGTCGCTGACGTCACGAAGGCTTCGGCTGATACCACGACGTCGAGTGCTCATATCTTTCCCGCGTAGTTGGTTAGTGCGTATAGGCTAGTGGCCAGACTCAGAACAAATACCAAGATCTCATTAAGCGTGTTATTATGAAGTAACCGTGAACGCCGACCAGGGCCAGACCCACCTCTCGCCTAGGTGGTCTCAACCTGCCCTGTCGCTCCGCCTCAAAGTAACAGTCGGGGCCGTTGGGAACCCAGGCCCACCTCTACCGGGATGGAGCCACCTGTCCTTCCAGCCCCCACATCGGAATCACTTGCAGGTACTCAACGAGCTGACCCGACTTTAGTCATCATCTGTAAAGTATATATATGTATAGTATATACCCGTGATCACCTCCCGAGTGATCATGACCCAATAGTATAGCAAGGCAGACTGACAAGAATGTAGGGCCAATGATGATAAACTAGCATCCTATACTACGCATTTAGGATTGCAGGTAAGGTATCAATGACTGTAGCAATAATGATAGGCTATGCAATAGAATAGGAGTAACCGAACAGTAACATGCTACACTACTCTAATGCAAGCAGTATAGAGAGGAATAGGCGATATTTGGTGATCAAGGGGGGGCTTGCCTGGTTGCTCTGGCAAGAAGGAGGGGTCGTCAACTCCGTAGTCGAACTGGGCAACAACAGCGTCGGTCTCGTAGTCTACCGAGAGAAGAGGGGGAAGAAACAATAAATACAATGCAAAAATAAGCATGACGATGCATGACGGGACAATGAGCGGTGCTAGGTGTGCCCTAACGCGGTAGTAGGTGACACCGGCGAAGGGGGAAAACATCCGGGAAAGTATTCTCGGTGTTTCGCGTTTTCGGACAGATGAACCGGAGGGGGAAGGTTGCAGGTTTGCTATGCTAGGGATGTGTGGCGGACGAACGGGCTGCGTATCCGGATTCGTCTCGTCGTTCTGAGCAACTTTCATGTACAAAGTATTTTCATCCGAGTTACAGATTATTTTATATGAATTTTTATAGATTTTATCAATTTCTAGAAATAACATATTTTAATTTAATTCGAAAATACTATTATGACGTCAGCATGACGTCAACAGTCAATGTTGACGATTGACCTGGTCAACCTGACAGATGGGGCCCGTTCGTCAATGTCTGTTAACTAATTAACAGTATTTAGATTATTAGCAGGTTAATTAAGCATGGTTAATTAGTTTAACGAAATGATTAGGTTAATTAAACAACATTAATTAAGTTAATTAGTTAACTAACTATTTTAATTATTATTATTTTCTTTTCTTTTTTTATAAACGTTCTAGGGGTGGCCCGGCTGTCGTAGGCCCGAGGGGCTTAGCGGGCAGGGGCGCAGGGGCTAACAGGCGTGGGGTGCCGGGGTAGAGCGGACCCGGGCAGCCAACATGGGTGGTCCGGCCGTGGCTAGGCCGGCTGGCCAGAGCGGGGTGGGAGCCGCGGCGGGCGTAGCCGGGCGCGGCCAGAGGCGCTGGCGACGGCGAGTGAGCGCCGAGGCGCGCGGGTCGGCAACGGGAGCAACGGGGGGCGACTGCGAGCGTGCGGCCCAACGAGTCCGCAGCAGCGGGTGCCGGCCGGAGCACAGCCGCGGACGCGGTGACCTCGGGCGCGAGCGATGCAAGTGCGCGGTGAGCAGGGGAAAGAGAGGCGGGGCTCACTGGGGCCGTAGGGCAATGGCAGCGGGCGCGAGGAAGAGTCG
>NC_041385.1:796175209-796175792 GCF_002162155.2 Triticum dicoccoides | reverse complement strand
GCCGCGGCGGGCGTAGCCGGGCACGGCCAGAGGCGCTGGCGACGGCGAGTGAGCGCCGAGGCGCGCGGGTCGGCAACGGGAGCAACGGGGGGCGGCTGCGAGCGTGCGGACCAGCGAGTCCGCAGCAACGGGCGCCGGCCGGAGCACAGCCGCGGACGCGGTGATCGCAGGCGCGAGCGATGCAAGTGCGCGTTGAGCATGGGAAAGAGAGGCGGGGCTCACTGGGGCCGTAGGGCAATGGCAGCGGGCGCGAGGAAGAGTCGGGGAGGTCCGACGAGGCGGCATCGGCGAGGTGGACGGGGAGCGCCGGCAACGGAGAGGACCGCGGCGATGGCGTCCGGCGATGGTTCGCAGGGGGCTCGAGCGGTGCGGTCGATCCCGTGAAGGAGAGGCGCAGTTGGTCCAGCGACGACAGCGGGCACCGGGGCGCCGGCGAGGTGCGGCAGGGCGGCGCCCGGCATGGGCGTCGGCGGGGTCGGGGGGTGCGGTTGCCTCGGGCGAGGATCGATGGGGATCGATCCCGATCTAGAACTGGATCGGGGGAAACGGGGGTAGTGGGAGCAAGTGGGGAGGGGGTTAGGGT
>NC_041385.1:796159668-796175199 GCF_002162155.2 Triticum dicoccoides | reverse complement strand
CGGCATGGGCGTCGGCGGGGTCGGGGGGTGCGGTTGCCTTGGGCGAGGATTGATGGGGATCGATCCCGATCTAGAACTGGATCGGGGGAAACGGGGGTAGTGGGAGTGAGTGGGGAGGGGGGTTAGGGTTTCGGGGGAGTGGGGGAGGCCTATGTAGGCCAGAGGCGTGGGCCGGCCTGGCTGGGCCATGGCGCAGTTGGGCCAAGGGGATCCAGGGGAGTCCTTGTCTCCTTTTTATTTTATTTTGTCTTTTCTTTTATTTCTTTTCTTTTCTGTTTTAACTTTATGTTTTAAATACCTTAGTTTTATAAAATACCTTAGTTGTACCTAAATTAGTATTAACAAATATAGGCCACTACCCAACCTGGTTTTGACTCAAAATAAGTTAACTTAATATTTTTATAATTTAAAGAGCAATTAAAATGTTATTTAGCCACTGTTTTTATTATTTTAGTGTCTTTAATTATTTTATAAAAATGTGGGTTCTCCACCATTATTACTAAGGATTTATTGGTCACATTTAGCACATTTTAGTTTTTATGTTCGAAAACTTTTATCGTTTGACTTTAATTCAAATTTGAATTTGAATCGGTTTCAAACTAACGCGAGACTAACAACAGTAACCGAGGTGACGTGGCATCATTAGCGGAGGTTCGCTGTAGCTTAAATATTCGGGCGTCACAATTCTCCTCCACTACAAGAAATCTCATCCCGAGATTTAAGAGGGGTGTAAGGGGGGGGGGAGTTTTGGTTACGAAAGTGTAACAGATCTTCTCGTCTTTTGTTGCTCTTTCGAAGAGGTTGTTCCCTTTCGTTGATGCCTTCATTTCTCTGCTTCAAGTCACCATGATGATGTCAGCGTCCTTTCTTTAGGAACTCCATCATACTTACGAAAGAATAAGGGGGGTATTCCAGGGGAACAGATCTCTGTAAGGCTAACTATCTAGTCGATAACATCGGGGAAGGTGGCGGAAAGTAACTCTCGAATTGACACTTAGAAAATATCGAGAGCAAAGTAAGGCGGTATCATGGAAAGTTTCAAGCGGGCAGGAATGTTCGATGCCTGTTACAGGGCGTGAAAGACGTTCAAAGCAACGGGAATAAGTATTGTGTCTGATATCAGACTTGAAGGTGGCCCGTGAATTACCTACGAGGCCACGGACGAGGAATAACTTTGACAATAGGGTGTACAGGAGAGTCAGGTTTCGATCCTGTGGAACTGTGGGTTATGGCCCCACCATGTGGGTTGAAAGTAGAAAGGGGACTGACATCTTGCACGGTCATGATAGCAAGGCATGTCAGAGGGTAGCCTGTCAGTTATGTCGGCAACAACATCGATACCAAGTGCGAGGGACGAAGAGAACCCTTTTCCTGCTCGTTGAACGAGGCGGACCAATCGGCAAAGTTCTCGTCCATCGGTGGTTACCGGAATGCTATCGACAAATGCAACAGGGTCTTACTGACAGAGTGGTACAACGAGGTGCTTACCTAAGCAGGGAATTATCACTGCTCAGTTATGTAGATTACAAGAAAGGTTAAACAAAATAATGGAAAGGAAAATGCGTTTAAACACATATTTCAGGGGGATATCCTTCCCAAGGACAAGCAGAGCATGATATCCATGACATGATATAATGTAGAAAACACTTTAGGAAAGGGAAGAGAAATTTCATGACATTACCCATACAACGATGTTTGGATAATTTGATTATTTGTGCTTCGAGTGTTCTTATTGATGATAGGAGTACCACATACATGCTTCGAGATAGCATTGACATGGTCATCATGTAAGGGTCAGATTTAGGATACACAAATGACCCATCAGGAACAACTTATAGAATAAGTCTTACGATTTCCTCATGGAAGAATAGGTCCTACGGCCAGGTGTGCTAGGCATGACATCATCTTACCGGGTCAAATAAAAGACCAATGTTATAACTCTTGGAAATATATTCCAACCATCATATCTGACCGAGATTCAGATCTGATTAGTGTCAGGATACCTCAAAATCGAGATGTCTCAGAAGAAAAGGTGCAACACAAATTTTCGAGATGACATTGTAAGATTCTCAGGAATTGAACTATGGAAGCGAGTTCCAAAACAAGAGTTCATCACGAAATGGAGGAGAGGTGAGGAGGTGGCTGATTGACTCAGCGACAATTCATTGAGAATTCCAAAAGATGGATTTCCACACTTATGTGAACAAGGGGATAACATTTGTCGGATCAGATGATATAACGATGTATGCTAGAGAAAAAAAACATACACAATTAACCATTGGCTGAAAGGTGCACCCAAAATATGGGCTTAGGTAGTACGATCAATGTTAGAATGGTGATTTGATAATCAATGGCCTAAGGATGTAATGTTGACCATTAACTCCAAAGCAATAGGGTTGATAGAAGGGCGGAATCCAAACAGCACCGTTCACCTGTTGGTATCCCGGTTAGAAACAACACAAGAAAAAATGGTGATGGTGAGAAGTATCACTATACCAAGAATTCTTAAGAGGTGGAGCAATTCTCACAGCATCCTTTGACATAAAACTGTTGGAAATATGCCCTAGAGGCAATAATAAAAGGATTATTATTATATTTCTTTGTTCACGATAGTTGTCTTTTATTCATTCTGTAACTGTATTATCCGGAAATCGTAATACACGTGTGAATACATAGACCATAACATGTCCCTAGTGAGCCTCTAGTTGACTAGCTCGTTGGTCAACAGATAGTCATGGTTTCCTGACTATGGACATTAGATGTCATTGACAACGGGATCACATCATTAGGAGAATGATGTGATGGACAAGACCCAATCCTAAGCATAGCACAAGATCGTGTAGTTTGTTTTGCTAGAGCTTTTTCAATGTCAAGTATCTCTTCCTTAGACCATGAGATCGTGTAACTCGCGGATACCGTAAGAGTGCTTTGGATGTACCAAACGTCACAACGTAACTGGGTGACTATAAAGGTGCACTACAGGTATCTCCGAAAGTGTCTGTTGGGTTGACACGGATCGAGACTGGGATTTGTCACTTCGTATGACGGAGAGGTATCTCTGGGACCACTCGGTAATGCATCATCATAATGAGCTCAAAGTGACCAAGTGTTTGGTCACGGGATCATGCATTACGGTACGAGTAAAGTGACTTGCCGGTAACGAGACTGAATGAGGTATTGGGATACCGACGATCGAGTCTCGGGCATGTAACGTACCGATTGACAAAGGGAATAGTATACGGGGCTGCTTGAATCCTCGACATCGTGGTTCATCCGATGACATCATCGAGGAGCATGTGGGAGCCAACATGGGTATCCAGATCCTGCTATTGGTTATTGACCTGAGAGCCGTCTCGGTCATGTCTGCGTGTCTCCCGAACCTGTAGGGTCTACACACTTAAGGTTCGGTGACGCTAGGGTTATTAGGAAGACTTGTATGTGATTACCGAATGTTGTTCGGAGTCCCGGATGAGATCCCGGACGTCACGAGGAGTTCCGGAAGGGTCCGTAGGTAAAGATTTATATATGGGAAGTTGTCAAACGGACACCGGAAAGTTTCGGGGTCATATCGGTATTGTACCGGGACCACCGGAGGGGTTCCGGGGGTCCACCGGGAGGGGCCACCCCTCCCGGGGGGCACATGGGCTGCGTGGGGCAGCAGCCAGCCCCTGGTGGGCTGGGTGTGCCCCCCCTTGGGCCCATGCGCCTAGGGTTGGGGGGGGGGAACCCTAAAGGGGGCGCACCCCCCTTACTTGGGGGGCAAGCCCCCTCCCTGGCCGCCCCCCCCCCTCTAGATCTCATCTAGAGGGGGCCGGCCCCCTTCCCCCTTCCCCTATAAATAGAGGGGTGAGAGGAGGGCTGCACACCCAAGCCAAGGCGCAGCCCCTCCCCTCCCCAACACCTCTCCTCCTCCGTCACGTGCTTGGCGAAGCCCTGTCGGAGTACCGCCTCTCCACCATCATCACGCCGTCGTGCTGCCGGTGGAGCTGTCTTCCTCAACCTCTCATTCCTCCTTGCTGGATCAAGACGGAGGAGACGTCGCCCGTACCGTACGTGTGTTGAACGCGGAGGTGCTGTCCGTTCAGCACTTGGTCATCGGTGATCTGAATCACGTCGAGTACGACTCCATCATCACCGCTCCCTTGAACGCTTCCGTACGCGATCTACAAGTGGTATGTAGATGCAAACTCACTCCCTTGACTCGTTGCTTAGATGAACTCATAGATGGATCTTGGTGAAACCGTAGGAAAAATTTTAATTTTCTGCAACGTTCCCCAACAGTGGTATCAGAGCTAGGTCTATGCGTAGTTCTCTATTGCACGAGTAGAACACAATTTTGTTGTGGGCGTAGATCTTGTCAACTTGCTTGCCGCTACTAGTCTTATCTTGCTTCAGCAGTATTGTGGGATGAAGCGTCCCGGACCAACCTTACACGTACGCTTACGTGAGACCGGTTCCACCGACTAACATGCACTAGTTGCATAAGGTGGCTGGCGGCTGTCTGTCTCTCCCACTTTAGTTGGAGCGGATTCGATGAAAAGGGTCCTTATGAAGGATAAATAGAAGTTGACAAAATCGCGTTGTGGTTATTCATAGGTAAGAAAACGTTCTTGCTAGAACCCAATTGCAGCCACGTAAAAGATGCAACAACAATTAGAGGACGTCTAACTTGTTTTTGCAGCAATTGTCATGTGATGTGATATGGCCAGAAGTTGTGATGAATGATGAATGATATATTGTGATGTATGAGATCATGTTCTTGTAATAGGAATCACGACTTGCATGTCGATGAGTATGACAACCGGCAGGAGCCATAGGAGTTGTCTTTATTTTGTATGACCTGCGTGTCATTGAAGAACGCCATGTAAACTACTTTACTTTATTACTAAACGCGTTAGTCATAGAAGTAGAAGTAGTCGTTGGCGTGACAACTTCATGAATACACGATGATGGAGATCATGGTGTCATGCCAGTGACAAGATGGTCATGGAGCCCCGAAGATGAAGATCAAAGGAGCTATATGATATTGGCCATATCATGTCACTACTTTATATAATTGCATGTGATGTTTATTATGTTTTATGCATCTTGTTTACTTAGAACGACGGTAGTAAATAAGATGATCCCTTACAACAATTTCAAGAAGTGTTCTCCCCTAACTGTGCACCGTTGCTAAAGTTCGTCGTTTCGAAGCACCACGTGATGATCGGGTGTGATAGATCCTTACGTTCACATACAACGGGTGTAAGACAGTTTTACACATGCAAAACACTTAGGGTTAACTTGACGAGCCTAGCATGTACAGACATGGCCTCGGAACACGGAGACCGAAAGGTCGAACATGAGTCGTATGGAAGATACGATCAACATGAGAATGTTCACCGACGATGACTAGTCCGTCTCACGTGATGATCGGACACGGCCTAGTCGACTCGGATCGTGTAACACTTAGATGACTAGAGGGATGTCTAATCTGAGTGGGAGTTCATTAAAATAATTTGATTAGATGAACTTAATTATCATGAACTTAGTCTAAAACTTTTTGCAAGATATGTCTTGTAGAGCAAATGGCCAACGCGCATGTCAACATGAACTTCAACGCGTTCCTAGAGAAAACCAAGCTGAAAGATGATGGCAGCAACTATACGGACTGGGTCCGGAACCTGAGGATCATTCTCATAGCTGCCAGGAAACAATATGTCCTAGAAGGACCGCTAGGTGACGCTCCCGTCCCAGAGAACCAAGACATTATGAATGCTTGGAAGTCTCGTGCTGATGATTACTCCCTCGTTCAGTGCGGCATGCTTTACAGCTTAGAACCGGGGCTCTAAAAGCGTTTTGAGCAACACGGAGCATATGAGATGTTCGAGGAGCTGAAACTAGTTTTCCAAGCTCATGCCCGGGTCGAGAGATATGAAGTCTCTGACAAGTTCTATAGTTGTAAGATGGAGGAAAATAGTTCTGTCAGTGAGCACATACTCAAAATGTCTGGGTTGCACAACCGCCTGTCCCAGCTGGACATTAACCTCCCGGATGAGGCGGTCATTGACAGGATCCTTCAGTCGCTCCCACCGAGCTACAAGAGCTTTGTGATGAACTACAATATGCAGGGGATGGTGAAGACCATTCCTGAAGTATTTTCAATGCTGAAGTCAGCAGAGGTTGAAATCAAGAAAGAACATCAAGTGTTGATGGTCAATAAGACCACTAAGTTCAAGAAGGTCAAGGGTAAGAAGAACTTCAAGAAGGACGGCAGAGATGTTGCCGCGCCCGGTAAGCCAGTTGCTGGGAAGAAGTCAAAGAATGGACCCAAGCCTGAGACTGAGTGCTTTTATTGCAAGGGGAAGGGTCACTGGAAGCGGAACTGCCCCAAATACTTAGCGGACAAGAAGGCCGGCAACACTAAAGGTATATTTGATATACATGTAATTGATGTGTACCTTACCAGTACTCGTAGTAACTCCTGGGTATTTGATACCGGTGCCGTTGCTCACATTTGTAACTCACAGCAGGAGCTGCGGAATGAGAGGAGACTGGCGAAGGACGTGGTGACGATGCGCGTCGGGAATGGTTCCAGAGTCGATGTGATCGCCGTTGGCACGTTGCCTCTACATTTACCTACGGGATTAGTTTTGAACCTTAATAATTGTTATTTGGTGCCAAGTTTGAGCATGAACATTGTATCTGGATCTCGTTTAATACGAGATGGCTACTCATTTAAATCCGAGAATAATGGTTGTTCTATTTATATGAGAGATATGTTTTATGGTCATGCTCCGATGGTCAATGGTTTATTCTTAATGAATCTCGAACGTAGTGTTACACATATTCATAGCGTGAATACCAAAAGATGTAAAGTTGATAACGATAGTCCCACATACTTGTGGCACTGCCGCCTTGGTCACATTGGTGTCAAGCGCATGAAGAAGCTCCATGCTGATGGACTTTTAGAGTCTCGATTATGAATCATTTGACACATGCGAACCATGCCTCATGGGCAAAATGACCAAGACTCCGTTCTCCGGAACAATGGAGCGAGCAACTAACTTGTTGGAAATCATACATACCGATGTGTGCGGTCCAATGAGTGTTGAGGCTCGCGGAGGATATCGTTATGTTCTCACTCTCACTGATGACTTGAGTAGATATGGGTATGTCTACTTGATGAAACACAAGTCTGAGACCTTTGAAAAGTTCAAGGAATTTCAGAATGAAGTAGAGAATAAACGTGACCGAAAGATAAAATTCTTACGATCGGATCGTGGAGGAGAATATTTAAGTCACGAATTTGGTACACACTTAAGAAAATGTGGAATCGTTTCACAACTCACGCCGCCTAGAACACCTCAGCGTAACGGTGTGTCCGAACGTCGTAATCGCACTCTATTGGATATGGTGCGATCTATGATGTCTCTTACCGATTTACCTCTATCATTTTGGGGATACGCTCTAGAGACAGCTAGATTCACTTTAAATAGGGCACCGTCTAAATCCGTTGAGACGACACCGTATGAATTATGGTTTGGGAAGAAACCTAAGCTGTCGTTTCTAAAAGTTTGGGGATGCGATGCTTATGTCAAGAAACTTCAACCTGAAAAGCTCGAACCCAAGTCGGAAAAATGCGTCTTCATAGGATACCCTAAAGAAACCATTGGGTATACCTTCTACTTAAGATCCGAGGGCAAGATCTTTGTTGCCAAGAACGGATCCTTTCTGGAAAAAGAGTTTCTCTCGAAAGAAGTAAGTGGGAGGAAAGTAGAACTCGATGAAGTACTACCTCTTGAACAGGATAGTAGTGCAGCTCAGGAAAATGTTCCTGTGATGCCTACTCCAACTGGAGAGGAAATTAATGATGATTATCAAGGTACTTCTGATCCAGTTGCTACTGAACTTCGTAGGTCCACAAGGGCACGTTCCACACCAGAGTGGTACGGCAACCCTGTCCTGGAAATCATGTTGTTAGACAACGGTGAACCTTCGAACTATGAAGAAGCGATGGCGGGCCCAGATTCCAACAAATGGCTAGAAGCCATGAAATCCGAGATAGAATCCATGTATGAAAACAAGGTATGGACTTTGACTGACTTGCCCGATGATCGGCGAGCGATAGAAAACAAATGGATCTTTCAGAAGAAGACGGACGCGGATGGTAATATTACCATCTATAAAGCCCGACTTGTCGCTAAGGGTTATCGGCAAGTTCAAGGGATTGACTACGATGAGACTTTCTCTCCCGTAGCGAAGCTTAAGTCCGTCCGAATCATGTTAGCAATTGCCGCATACTATGATTATGAGATATGGCAGATGGACGTCAAAACGGCATTCCTTAACGGGCATCTTAAGGAAGAACTGTATATGATGCAGCCGGAGGGTTTTGTCGATCCTAAGAATGCTAACAAAGTATGCAAGCTCCAGCGATCCATTTATGGGCTAGTGCAAGCATCTCGGAGTTGGAACATTCGCTTTGATGAAATGATCAAAGCGTTTGGGTTTATGCAGACTTATGGAGAAGCCTGCGTTTACAAGAAAGTGAGTGGGAGCTCTGTAGCATTTCTCATATTATATGTAGATGACATACTTTTGATGGGAAATGATATAGAATTCTTGGACAGCATTAAGGCCTACTTGAATAAGTGTTTTTCAATGAAGGACCTTGGAGAAGCTGCTTATATATTAGGCATCAAGATCTATAGAGATAGATCGAGACACCTCATAGGTCTTTCACAAAGCACATACCTTGATAAGATTTTGAAGAAGTTCAAAATGGATCAGTCCAAGAAAGGGTTCTTGCCGGTACTGCAAGGTGTGAGATTGAGCTCGGCTCAATGCCCGACCACGACAAAAGATAAAGAAGAGATGAGCGTCATCCCCTATGCTTCAGCCATTGGATCTATTATGGATGCCATGCTGTGTACCAGACCTGATGTAAACCTTGCTGTAAGTTTGGTAGGAAGGTACCAAAGTAATCCCGGCAAGGAACACTCGACAACGGTCAAGAATATCCTGAAGTACCTGAAAAGGACAAAGGACATGTTTCTCGTTTATGGAGGTGACGAAGAGCTCGTCATAAAGGGTTACGTCGATGCTAGCTTCGACACAGATCTGGATGACTCTAAGTCACAAACCGGATACGTGTATATGTTGAATGGTGGAGCAGTAAGCTGGTGCAGCTCCAAGCAGAGCGTCGTGGCGGGATCTACATGTGAAGCGGAGTACATGGCAGCCTCGGAGGCAGCGCATGAAGCTATTTGGGTGAAGGAGTTCATCACCGACCTAGGAGTCATACCCAATGCGTCGGGGCCAATCAAAATCTTCTGTGATAACACTGGAGCTATTTCCCTAGCCAAGGAGCCCAGGTTTCACAAGAAGACCAGGCACATCATGCGTCGTTTCAACTCCATCCGCGAAAATGTTCAAGATGGAGACATAGATATTTGCAAAGTACATACAGATCTGAATGTCGCAGATCCGTTGACTAAACCTCTCTCGCGAGCAAAACATGATCAGCACTAGAACTCTATGGGTGTTCGATTCATCACAATGTAACTAGATTATTGACTCTAGTGCAAGTGGGAGACTGTTGGAAATATGCCCTAGAGGCAATAATAAAAGGATTATTATTATATTTCTTTGTTCATGATAGTTGTCTTTTATTCATGCTATAACTATATTATCCGGAAATCGTAATACACGTGTGAATACATAGACCATAACATGTCCCTAGTGAGCCTCTAGTTGACTAGCTCGTTGGTCAACAGATAGTCATGGTTTCCTGACTATGGACATTAGATGTCATTGACAACGGGATCACATCATTAGGAGAATGATGTGATGGACAAGACCCAATCCTAAGCATAGCACAAGATCGTGTAGTTCGTTTTGCTAGAGCTTTTTCAATGTCAAGTATCTCTTCCTTAGACCATGAGATCGTGTAACTCGCGGATACCGTAAGAGTGCTTTGGGTGTACCAAACATCACAACGTAACTGGGTGACTATAAAGGTGCACTACAGGTATCTCCGAAAGTGTCTGTTGGGTTGACACGGATCGAGACTGGGATTTGTCACTCCGTATGACGGAGAGGTATCTCTGGGCCCACTCGGTAATGCATCATCATAATGAGCTCAAAGTGACCAAGTGTTTGGTCACGGGATCATGCATTACGGTACGAGTAAAGTGACTTGGCGGTAACGAGACTGAACGAGGTATTGGGATACCGACGATTGAGTCTCGAGCATGTAATGTACCGATTGACAAAGGGAATAGTATACGGGGCTCCTTGAATCCTCGACATCGTGATTCATCCGATGACATCATCGAGGAGCATGTGGGAGCCAACATGGGTATCCAGATCCCGCTGTTGGTTATTGACCTGAGAGCCGTCTCGGTCATGTCTGCGTGTCTCCCGAACCCGTAGGGTCTACACACTTAAGGTTCGGTGACGCTAGGGTTATTAGGAAGACTTGTATGTGATTACCGAATGTTGTTCGGAGTCCCGGATGAGATCCCGGACGTCACAAGGAGTTCCGGAAGGGTCCAGAGGTAAAGATTTATATATGGGAAGTTGTCAAACGGACACCGGAAAGTTTCGGGGTCATATCAGTATTGTACCGGGACCACCGGAGGGGTTCCGAGGGTCTACCGGGAGGGGCCACCCCTCCCGGGGGGCCACATGGGCTGCGTGGGGCAGCAGCCAGCCCCTGGTGGGCTGGGTGCGTCCCCCCCCTTGGGCCCATGCGCCTAGGGTTGGGGGGGAACCCTAAAGGGGGCGCAACCCCCTTACTTGGGGGGCAAGCCCCCTCCCTGGCGGCCGCCCCCCTATAGATCTCATCTAGAGGGGGCCGGCCCCCTTCCCCCTTCCCCTATAAATAGAGGGGTGAGGGGAGGGCTGCACACCCAAGCCAAGGCGCAGCCCCTCCCCTCCCCAACACCTCTCCTCCTCCGTCACGTGCTTGGCGAAGCCCTGTCGGAGTACTGCCTCTCCACCATCATCACGCCGTCGTGCTGCCGGTGGAGCTGTCTTCCTCAACCTCTCCTTCCTCCTTGCTGGATCAAGACGGAGGAGACGTCGCCCGTACCGTACGTGTGTTGAACGCGGAGGTGCTGTCCGTTCAGCACTTGGTCATCGGTGATCTGAATCACGTCGAGTACGACTCCATCATCACCGCTCCCTTGAACGCTTCCGTACGCGATCTACAAGTGGTATGTCGATGCAAACTCACTCCCTTGACTCGTTGCTTAGATGAACTCATAGATGGATCTTGGTGAAACCGTAGGAAATTTTTTAATTTTCTGCAACGTTCCCCAACAAAAAGGTGGTAATACTTCAAGGTATAACGTAATACAAGCTCAATAGCAAGTTGCATCCACAACCTGAACAAGTTTATGATGAAAGAAAGATAAGGATGTTGTCGATGGTAACTCAAATTACCAAGGGACGAGGATGGTACTTACCATCAGGAATTTGGTTGATATCCTGGAAGGAGTCAAAATGTTCACGATGATCACGACACATTTGCCGAGAGGTTTCGAGAGGATGCAATCAAACAACAACGGCAACAAGCAAGGGAATGACGAAGTGGCAAGTTATAGGATCAATATATAAGATGCAAGCTCGGAACCAAAGTTGCCTTTCAAGATAAGCAACATGATGTTGAAAGCTCGACGCAAGTCATGCTCACACACAGAAGAATTCGTGCACCAGAGAAGGACAAGGTAGCACAGTCAAAGGTAGCAAGACTAGGATGCAGCCGATAGTCCAGGAATGACCAGATTGAGTTCAGAATTTCCTAGTAAAAATACTAGGGGTATTTGATTTGTAGCGCAGAATAATTTCACTAGTCGGTGTCCTCGGTTGACAACAACCCAGAACCCGTAGAGTGATTACGACAAGGGAAGACATTACTTCAACAAAGTTAGTAAGAGTGGTGCAATGGTAAGACATCTCCGAGATATCATGGGGCAATACTCGAAGGTAGAACATGATAGAAGTAGAACCGGGTCATTGACCTCTGACAGTAGATACTTCAACCTTGCCAAAAATAGACGAGGCACTGGAATGAATTCCCATCGGATATATCAGATGAGGACAGCATGGTCGGAACCATAACTGTAAGGAATCAATCCAAGAATACCGAAAGAATCATACAACTGGATAGTCATTTTGCAAGAAGCTTCCGAGACGATCTACATCATTTTCATGGGCATGAACACAAAGTTCAAGGTCGACTCCCACTTCTTTAATACATAACATTCATTCACATCTCGGTTTGATAAAACTGTAGTGTTGGAATTTTATTTGGTAGAACACCGAAAGAGTATGAATTGTGAAAACTTTCGGGTTCTCACGGATTAGGGGAGGCATAGGTTCAACCCATCGGGCATCTTAGTAACATATACCACAAGTTTCAAATGTAAATACACAAGCTCGAAAGCAGAGCATGGTTGGCCAAGCAAAGGATACAATTTACCAAGGCATTATGTATCAGGGGAAGAACTCACAAGGTGATTGAATATGAAGGACACTGTCGGATAAAAATCCAACAATGGATTGGGCGATCCACAATGGAGCTGATGTGAGTATCGGTACTCAATTAGAGGAAGAACGAATGCACAGGCATCATATTATAGAACATCAGAATAATTCGATGCTTAGATAACAAAGGAATTATGATTTCCAACACAAAGGATCAGAAGCAGACGCTCTGATCTAGGATAGATAAGTTGGACAGACCAGAGGCACAATTGACGACAAATAGTTTGGTCGAGAACCAACTCATGTTCAAGATGACATTTGAGCCAGAAAGATAGTTTAGAAGGGTCGATTGATGATTGTGTGCATTCGCACACATGTTGAATCAATAGGATCAAAATGACAGTGTCAAAAGATACTAGTGAATATTGCTAGTGATATGGGAGCATCCATAATGTAAGCATACAAGTATTTGCAGAGCAATAGTTTGAAGAGGATGCTCAAAAGGTCGGATAGTATTTCAGAGTATCTTATGAAGCATACAAACAACTGGGGATGAACGGATACTCAATAAGTGCGAGGAATTTTCAATAGGGGTATTCGTGTGGTAAAGAACTGCAAGGCAGTAAGCTTAAAGGATTTTCGGAACAACGGAGATCAATTTAGGGCATCTTGTAATAAAAAGAGGAACTGAGAATGAAGGTATGAACGACAATTGTAGGTAGTTATCCATAAGGGTATATCAGTGGTAGGGGATTGTAAGACGGTAGGCACAAGGGTCTCGGGAAAACCTCGGAGAGTATCTTCGGAATCTTCTGGTGCAACAAGCGATCATCTGGAGTGAGGGGCTCTACGGGAGAAAGTATTTTCGAGAACCTAAAGTTAGTCTTTTTAGCAAAATCATTTAACCCGAATAGGGGAGAGATTAGAGTCCCAGAGTATAGAGTATAGGTCGAGGAATAAAAGATCCTAATACCACCCAATGGCGACGTGGGTCCGTAAGACACACATCCATGTTAGTAAAAATTTTACAATGACTAGACTCGACTTCGGCCAAGGAGTTGGAAAGGGGGATTCCTACAGGCAGTCGGCTCTGATACCAACTTGTGACGCCCCGATTCAATCGTACACTAATCATGCACGCAAACGTGTATGATCAAGATCAGGGACTCACGGGAAGATATCACAACACAACTCTAAAACATAAATAAGTCATACAAGCATCATAATACAAGCCAGGGGCCTCGAGAGTTCGAATACAAGTGCTCGATCATCAGTCAACGGAAGCAACAATATCTGAGTACAGACATAAGTAAACAAGTTTGCCTTAAGAAGGCTAGCACAAACTGGGATACAGATCGAAAGAGGCGCATGTCTCCTGCCTGGGATCCTCCTAAACTACTCCTGGTCATCGTCAGCAGCCTACACGTAGTAGTAGGCGCCTCCAGTGTAGTAGTCATCGTCGACGGTGGCGTCCAGCTCCTGGGATCCAAAGTCTGGTTGCGACAACCAGGTAGAAGGGAAAGGGGGAGAAAGCAACCGTGAGTACTCATCCAAAGTACTCGCAAGCAAGGAGCTACACTACATATGCATGGGTATATGTGTAAAGGGCCATATCGGTGGACTGAACTGCAGAATGCCAGAATAAGAGGGGGATAGCTAATCCTGTTGAAGACTACGCTTCTAGCAGCCTCCGTCTTGCAGCATGTAGAAGAGAGTAGATTAAAGTCCTCCAAGTAGCATCGCATAGCATAATCCTAGCCGGCGATCCTCCCCTCATAGCCTTGTGTAAAAGCGATCACCGGGTTGTCTGTGGAACTTGTCTGGGTGTGTTTTATTAAGTATCCGGTTCTAGTTGTCATAAGGTCAAGGTACAACTCTGGGTCGTCCTTTTACCGAGGGACACGGCTATTCGAATAGATAAACTTCCCTGCAGGGGTGCACCACATTTCCCAACACGCTCGATCCCATTTGGCCAGACACACTTTCCTGGGTCATGCCCGGCCTCGGAAGATCAACACGTCGCAGCCCCACCTAGGCACAACAGAGAGGTCAGCACGCCGGTCTAAATCCTATGTGCGCAGGGGTCTGGGCCCATCGCCCATTGCACACCTGCACGTTGCGTGGGCGGCCGGAAGCAGACCTAGCAACCTCCATTACAAAGGAAGTTGCATTAACGCAGTCCAACCCGGCGCGCGCCGCTCAGTCGCTGATGTCACGAAGGCTTCGGCTGATACCACGACGTCGAGTGCCCATATCTTTCCCGCGTAGTTGGTTAGTGCGTATAGGCCAGTGGCCAGACTCAGATCAAATACCAAGATCTCGTTAAGCGTGTTATTATGAAGTAACCGTGAACACCGACCAGGGCCAGGCCCACCTCTCACCTAGGTGGTCTCAACCTGCCCTGTCGCTCCGCCTCAAAGTAACAGTCGGGGGCCGTCGGGAACCCAGGCCCACCTCTACCGGGATGGAGCCACCTGTCCTTCCAGCCCCCACATCGGAATCACTTGCGAGTACTCAACAAGCTGACCCGACTTTAGTCATCATCTGTAAAGTATATATATGTATAGTATATACCCGTGATCACCTCCCGAGTGATCACGGCCCAATAGTATAGCAAGGCAGACTAACAAGAATGTAGGGCCAATGATGATAAACTAGCATCCTATACTAAGCATTTAGGATTGCGGGTAAGGTATCAATGACTGTAGCAACAATGACAGGCTATGCAACAGAATAGGAGTAACCGAATAGTAACATGCTACAGTACTCTAAAGCAAGCAGTATAGACACTAGTAGAAAAGAGGGCTTTGGTCCAGGCCGGGTTAGCCCATTAGTCCCGGTTCAATCCAGAACCGGGAGTAATGGGGGCATTAGTCCCGGTTCGTGAGCCCAGGGGGCCGGCCGGGCCACGTGGGCCATTTGTCCCGGTTCGTCTGGATCTTTTAGTCCCGGTTGGTACCACGAACCGGGACTAAATGGTGTGATGCCCATTAGTACCGGTTCGTGGCACCAATCGGGACTAAAGGGTTAGACCTTTAGTCCCGGTTGGTGCCACGA
>NC_041385.1:796148523-796159347 GCF_002162155.2 Triticum dicoccoides | reverse complement strand
GGTGCCACGAACCGGTACTAATGGGGTTTGAGGCATTAGTACCGGTTCATGGCACGAATCGGTACTAAAGGTCCCATGTGATATGTGGTCTAGTTGTTGGGAAAATTTGCAAATGTGAATTTCGACTTTATTTGCAAAATCTCTCTAGAATTTAGTAAAATGGGCATAACTTTTGCATACTAACTCGGATGAAAAAGTTTTTTATATGAAAAATCATCTACTCGAAAAGTTACATCCAAATTTAACCAGGGGAACCCCGTTAAACATTTTTAAAATCCTCAAAAACGTAACAGAAAAAAAGTTACGGGGCTTTTAAGATCTAGAGTGGAAAAAATCGAAAAAAATTCAAACTGTGTGGTCAAACTGTGGTCAAACAATGGTATAACTAATTATTCTAGAATATTAGTGTTACTAAATAATTATTTCAGTTATTTTGAGTTTTGGTCAAATCTTGTCAAACTGTGGTCAAACAATGGTCAAACTAATTATTCAAGAAATATTAGTGTTACTAAATAATTATTGTTTTTTAAAACAATAGTTTCAAACTCAAACAGTGAAATGTGTCACTTCATGCTCACGCAAAATTCCTGAGGGTTAATAGGATTGACATCTTACTACTGTGAGGAAAACAACAAGTGCAGACTTGGAAACGAGGGAGAATAGAACCCGGAAGTTAAGCGTGCTCAGGCTGGGGGAGTGGGAGGATGGGTGACCGTTCGGGAAGTTAGATGATTAGGAATGATGAGGGGTGATTAGAGATTAGAGGATAAATTGAGCAGTGATGAGGGTGGTGATTAGAGATTAGAGGTTAAAATAATTCAGAAATTTGAAAAAAAAAATAAAAAAAAAATTAAATTTTTTTTCAAAAAAGAAAAATCATAAAATTTCCTTTAGTCCCGGTTGGTGTTACCAACCGGGACTAAAGGTGGAGCTCCACGTGGCCGCGACCTTTAGTCCCGGTTCCAGTTTGAACCGGGACTAAAGGGGGGAGGCATTAGTAACGATCCTTTAGTCCTGGTTCAAGAACCGGGACTAAAGGCCCTTACGAACCGGGACTGATGCCCCCTTTTCTACTAGTGAGAGAGGAATAGGCGATATCTTTAATTTATTTTTGTTCCCTGCTCATGACACACATGTGATACTTCCACAGGGGCATCAGCTTGACATGGATGTTCTTCCATTTTATGTTCTGTTGAATTTAGTAATCCATGGTTTTGTGCTCTATATTCTTATTTGAAACTGTAGCTTCAAGTTCGCTACATGTCTGATGATGTGTGTTGCAGATGATTAGGAATGATGAGGGGTGATTAGAGATTAGAGGATAAATTGAGCAGTGATGAGGGGTGGTGATTAGAGATTAGAGGTTAAAATAATTCAGAAATTTAAAAATAAAAAAAAAATTTAAAAAAATTCAATTTTCTTAAAAAAAAGAAAAATCATAAAATTTCCTTTAGTCCCGGTTGGTGTTACCAACCGGGACTAAAGGTGGAGCTCCACGTGGCCGCGACCTTTAGTCCCGGTTCCAGTTTGAACCGGGACTAAAGGGGGGAGACATTAGTAACGACCCTTTAGTCTTGGTTCAAGAACCGGGACTAAAGACCCTTACGAACCGGGACTGATGCCCCCTTTTCTACTAGTGAGAGAGGAATAGGCGATATCTTTAATTTATTTTTGTTCCCTGCTCATGACACACATGTGATACTTCCACAGGGGCATCAGCTTGACATGGACGTTCTTCCATTTTATGTTCTGTTGAATTTAGTAATCCATGGTTTTGTGCTCTATATTCTTATTTGAAACTGTAGCTTCAAGTTCGCTACATGTCTGATGATGTGTGTTGCAGAATGCCTACTATCCGCTGAATTTATAAGGTGAGTATGTTTCTCTCTTTTGTACTATTTAGAATATTTGCCAATTAGCTAGCACTATCTTTACTCTGTCTACCCAAATATATTTCTTCAATATCCGAGAAAAAAAAACTGCAATGATTGGCCAAGTTAGTCCCCCCATCAGATTTCGTCAACTAGAGAAAGTAAAATTACACAAATTTATGACGACGACTCTTTTTTATGATGTTAACAGAGATAGCACATGTATTTTCTTTTTCCAAATAGTTACTGATAGCATTTTTTTGTAGGACATGCATCTGGTATTTCCGCATTATTAAGACTGAATTGGAGGGGGAAACAAATTTGGCACAGAAGCACTTTTTGTCATTTGAGGTCTTTAGGCCATTTGTCTGTCATTTAAGTTTTGAAGGTTTCTGATTGACTTTAGGAAGAACATTTAGTGATTGGAGCACTTGGCATGAGCGGTTCGCTATCTCAAAAAGAATCAGAATTTAGTGATTGCAACGTTCTAATTATGCATGCATGGAACATCGACAAATGTAAGAATACTCATTTTATTGGTATTTAATGCAGAAAATGTGTAAATATTGTATCTAAATATGGTCAGATTGTTACAACTTATGTCAACATCTAATCAAGTGGTTGAGATAATGTTATGAAAATGAAACCTTTCAGCCTAACCTCATGTTTGTACATGAAGGGTCAGTTGTTATCATCATGAAAATATTAGGTGACTTGTATTTAACAAATATTTTTGCTACTATACAATAATCCTATCCAATTTGTAAGATGTAATTTTAGTTTTTTCATATATTATTAATCCAAATATTTCATACAATGAAATCTTCTTGAAATATATTGCAATATATTCTCGCCGCAACGCGCGGGGTATCATCTAGTTTCTAGAGTGGTGGTCCACTTGTATGACTATTCCCGTGTCCACTTGTGCCTTGTGGCATGTAAGCTGAAAGAATGAGGATGGAGGAGTCATTCACCTTTTTTTAACTTGCCTCTCTCTCTTTGGCTAGAAAATATATATACAAAATGAGAAGCAGGCTATTTTGATTACGTAAAAAAAACTAGTGTATCATTATCATAACTGTCTACAAACTCCATTCACATCACAATGACACTGCTGACATGCGGTATATTGATCAAACCAAGATGACAAAATAGAAGGTAACTTCAGAATAACTGCACAAACTGAAAAGCGGCATTTTAATTTAAAACTCTGGAATAAACACGAGCCTGAACGCTGTTTCAAACAGAGCAAAATAACAAAGAATGAAAGCAGGCAAACTAGCCAGCGGTGCATCATTAAGTAGTGGTTCGCCATGTGCAAAATGCTTGGGAGGGACGCCCCACAAACTTTATTGCTCTTGAGTTGCCGGAAGCATGAAGAGAATTCAGACATCAGCGGACAGTATGCAGGAGACTATGAGAGCTTTGTGCCGCTGCCCAAGTAAGACCATCAAACGGCACCGGAGAAATATAGTACTGTTGGCCTTCTTGGTTGCAATGGAAGTAGGTACTGTGTCGATCGATTCCTATCAGTGAAATATGCTACCTAGAATGCCATGTGGAAGCACATTCATACAAGTTGTTCAGTTAAATGTTGCAAACGGAAACAAGAGTTCAGTCAAGTAGAATGCGATGTGGAAGTACAGGCATGTGAATAGCTCCCTTGAATGTTCTAGAAAGAAAACAGAGTAACAGGTGAAGTAGAGAAAGCAGAGTTGCTTGCATATCTCTCTTTTTTTGCGGGAAATCTGTTGCTTAAGATGTGACAAGGACCTTTTAAAAATAGATGTAAGAAGTTAATTCTAAGAAAAATAAATAAGGGAGAAATTTTTAATTGCAGCACTAACCAAATAAACGTGAACATCTTCCTCGCCCTTGTTCTTCAGGAGCGCCCACCCAATCCTCACCGCTGCCCTCCTCCCTTCCCTCCATCCGTAGTACTGTAAATGCCGAGCCGGGTAGGAAAGCCAGGGCGGCTCCAGAGGCAGTGAA
Source organism: Triticum dicoccoides (assembly GCF_002162155.2). Classification (NCBI taxonomy): domain Eukaryota; kingdom Viridiplantae; phylum Streptophyta; class Magnoliopsida; order Poales; family Poaceae; genus Triticum; species Triticum dicoccoides. Next base: position 796,155,484 of record NC_041385.1, on the reverse strand, counting down.
TATGCTGGGGGCAACCGCTCGCATGGTGCGTACTGGGATGACTCCACCTCGCCGAGGTCCACCCAGGCTCACCTCTGCTTCCTGGTCGGCCATGCCGGGATATCTGAAGCCTTTGCATCTCTAAAGAATACAACAGGGCAGCGCAGGGGCTCGTTCACAAGTCCAGATATGACAACCTACGTCAGTTTACCTGTTGGCGCCGCCTCCTCGCGGCGCCGCTCTTCTTCTTCCTTGAGCTGCCTCGCACAGCTCCTCTCTCTCTCTATCTGTTGGTTTCTCTCACACAGCCAACGAGGAGCACAAAGGGCTTTGCAACGAAGCACCCTCCTTGGCACAATAAACGCTACATCTTTTCTACAACCCTCCAACTTGAGATTGATCTTGCACAATTTTTTAAATGTCTCTTTCAAATCTTGCACAAGTGTCGCTTTGTCCTTGGTTTTAACCACTATGTCATCCATATAAGCTTCCATATTTCTATGTAGCTAGGGCTCAAAACCAATTTGGACTGCTCTTACAAAGGTCGAGCCAGCACTCCTCAACCAGAAAGACATTCGTAAAAAGCAATACGTACCACATGGGGTGATGAATGTTGTCTTCTCCTCATCTTCTCTTGTCATGAAAATTTGATGGTAGCCTGAGTAGGCGTCAAGGAATGACAACAGGTCGCACCCGGCCATGGAGTCAACAATCTGGTCGATGCGCGGCAACGGGAAATGATCTTTTGAACAAGCCTTATTGATATCTGAGTAATCAATACACAGCCTCCACTTCCCGTTTGCCTTGCGCATCACCACCAGATTGGCCAACCACGTCGGATGGAGTACCCCTCTTACCAAGCATGCCACCTCTAACTTCCTGATCTCTTCCGTGATGAATTCCTGCCTCTCCAGAGCTTGCTTCCTGACCTTCTGCTTGATGGGCTGTGCATGAGGACAAACAACAAGATGGTGCTCAATCACTTCCCTGGGAACGCCGGGAATGTCAGATGCTTGCCATGCGAACACATCGACATTCGCCTGCAGGAAAGTGACGAGCTCGCCTTCCTATTTGTTGTCGAGGGTGGAACTTATGGTGAAAGCCCCGCCCGTGCCGTCCTCTCTGGCGGACACCTTCTTGGACTCTGGTGGTGCAGCTCTGGACTTCTTGCTCTTGCCGGTGGAGCTCTCTGACACGTCCTCGATGGGAGCACAACACTCCGGAGAGGTGCGCTTGTCAGAGTGGGTGCGAGAGGTCTCGCCGGTCTTCTTCCCTCCCGGGACTCCAGCGGCAGGAGCAAGTGCCTTAGCGGAAGCTGCTGCAATTGCTTCCCGGTAGAGTTGGTCGGCGCAGATCAACACGTCCTTCTTGTCGGAGGGGACGTTGATGATGTTCATCGGCCCCGACATCTTCAGCGTGTTGTAGGCGTAATGTGACGCTGCCATGAACTTGGCGAGTGCCGGGCGCCGAGGATCACATTGTAGGGCAAGGGGATCTCGGCCACGTCGAAGACAATCCTCTCCGTCCTGTAGTTCAGCTCTCCGCCAAACGTCACGGGCAGCGTGACCTTACCCTACGGCTGGCTTCTCCCTGGATTGACCCCTTGAAACGTGTCCGTCTCTTCGAGGTCTCCATCAGGAATCTACAGCCTTTTGACCACGATCGGCGAGATTAAGTTTAGGCCAGCCCCGCCGTCAACTAGCATCTTTGTCACTTTGAGGTTGCGGATTGTCTGTGAAACCAACAACAGCAAACACCCGATCGCGGTTGTGCGATCAGGGTGGTCCTCGGTGTCAAAGATGATGGGCGTGCTGGACCACTTCAGCGGCTTCCATGCATCGAGTGACGGCTCCACCGCTGTGATCTCACGCGCCCACTGTTTGAGTTGGCGGTGAGAGGTGTGCAGCGAGGCGCCACCATCGACGCACATGTCCTCTGTAGCTTTTTGAAACTCGTGCTCGCCGGACTCATCGTCCTCGTCATAATCACCATCTTCCTGCTTCTTGTCGCGGCCCCGAGAGGGCCTCTCTTGCTGGTTATCTTTGCCGCGGCGGCTTCCTTGGCTGCTACACTTCTTGCCGGACCCTTCAGCACCGTCTTGAACCTTCTCCTTGTCCCGCCTCTCATATTCAGCTTTCTGGTTCTCAGCGAGCAACTCAACTTGTCGGCAGTTCTGGAGGTCGTGGCCTTTGGTGCGGTGGATCTTGCAATACTGCTTGTCGGAGCCCCCTGGCTTGTTGGTAGCTTCCAAGGCCCGGCAAGCGGCACACTTGGCAACTTCCTTGTCGGGGTCACTCGCCTTGGCCTTCTTGGCGGTGCCGGTGTCGTCGGACCCCTCGACAACAAGTACAGTCTTGCCCTTGCGCTTCCTGTTGCGGCACCGGCCCTTCTTTGTCGGGGCAGCGGTGTCGTCGTCCGTGGAGTCGGTTTCCGCGCCGGCATCCTCGCCAGGGTACTTCCTCCCCTCTTTCGCCCGAGCGCACCTATCGGCCAGAACATAAAGTTTGGCCACATCCCTGACCTTGTTCATCGCTAGCTCCTCACGCATCTTGCGGTTACGGACATTCTGATGGAATGCACTGATCACGGCGGCGGGATGAACATCTGGGATGTTGTACTGCACTCGGCTGAACCTTTGGATGTACTTGCGCAGGTTTTCTCCTTCCTTCTGGGGGGTGATGTGCAAATTGACCGCCTGACCATGAGCTTGATGGCCTCCAATGAAGGCGCCAACAAACTCATGACACAGATCAGACCAAGAAGAAATGGAATCCACCGGCGAGTGCATCAACCATGACATAACATTGGGCTTGAGCGCCAGTGGGAAGTAATTGGCAAGAACATTGTCGTCGCGGGCTCCAGCGGCTTGCATCGCAATGGTGTAAATGCTGAGGAACTCCGACGGGTGAGTCTTGCCGTTGTACTTCTCGCCAACGTCAGGCTTGAACGTGCGGTAGGAGGGCCACTGGAACTGCCGCAGCTCACGGTTGAAGGCCGAACAACCCACCTCGTAGGGTAGGCCACCGTAGCCTCCCGGTGCCGGGTGGTCCGTAGTGGGCCCTGCCCGCCTATTTGACTGGTGTGTGCATCACACCGACGCTCGATGGTAGTTCCAGCGTCTTCAAGGGCTCGCTCCCGAAGAACTTGACGCTGGTCGCGGTGGGTCCATGGATAGGACAACGCTACGGAGATATCATCACGAGCGTCATGGCAACGGATCGACACCCGCGGTGGCTGGCGTGGGGGAGGAGAATGCACCGTGGCTGCATCGCTCCCGGCCCTTCCACCGCTGGCTTGCGGTGGCCCGATGGAGCGACGGCCTATGGGCCCCGCTGGTCGCGGCTTGTCTTTGTTGGCGATGCCGACAAGGCTCCGGATAGTGGCTCTCCATTCGTGGAGCCTCTCCGCAGCAGGAGGAAAGTCGAGGAGCAGTTGCGCGCGCGCCAGAGCTTCTGCTGGTGTGGGTGGCGGCGAAAGCTGTGTGGGCCTTGACGCGCTTCGACTTCTAACTATGTTAGAAGGAGCTCTACCACGGCCCTGCGGCTGTCCGCCATTTTCGCCAGCACCTCGGCGTGCATGCTGGCCTTCCTCGTCCCGTGAAGGACGTGCGGGACTCTTCCTAGGGCGGCGCCCAGGGTCACCAGTGGGGTGGCACTGCTCATCGCGCACAACTTGGGAAGAACGCACCGTGGGTGCCGGTGTGGGTGTCTTGGAGGCTGCCGCGCCATCGTAGGGAGGCATGGAGACGCCCCTGGAGGACCCCGCACCACCCGCGGGGGCCCCAACTCCGTCTCTGGAGTTTGCGGCGTGCGTCCCTTCGCACGGGGCATGTACGACGTCGCTCGCCAGGTCTGGACTGCCTAGGTGATGTGGGTGTTCGCGGGCCACACCACGGGTTCTTTCCGCGACCGGCCCGCTACTGGTCCGCACAGGTACCGGCAGTCCGGTTCTAAATGAACCAATCACCGTGGTCGTCTTCCTCTTGGGAGCCATGGCGGCGAAGAGCTGTTCGATTCCCAGCTAAACCAGATTCTCACAACTGCGCCCCCTACCTGGCACGCCAAAGATGTCGGTGGAAAATACACCTATGGGATCACAAGAATCCCTAGTACGGTTGCGGGGCGCGGGGTCATGAGAAGAGCGGGATCAGCAGTCAGCACAAGCACTCGGGTTGTTTACCCAGGTTCGGGCCGCAAGGATGCGCAATACCCTAGTCCTGCTTTGGTGTGTATATCAGTGTTCTTGGAATTCTTGAGCTAGCTATGATGGGTGTAACTTGTCCCAGGGTCATAATCCTTCTCCTGGATGCCTTGGCCCTCCTTTTGTAGTCAAGGGTATCGCCACAGTGGCACACAGGAGGTGGCATCGGTGTACTGCGGCTAAGCTTATCGTTTAGCCATTACGGGAAAAGACGCATTTAATGCGCCCCTTATGTGTCCCCCTTACTTTACCGCCGCCTTTCCCTACTTCGACACGCACCCGGGCCAGCGAGGCGGTCAGCACCGTGTAGAATGGCAGGCTGCTGAGGTGGTGCGGTGGTAGGGCCTTCACAAAGATTTGCATGCCACCACGTAGGCATGCACTGAGTTGGATTGGAAGCCTCACGTCGACACGCAGGTGCCTGCCTAGCTGGTGGGCTGGTAGCTGCATGGGAGCGGTGGTGGAAACTTGGCGGGCGTGGGCCTGGCTGTGGCCCCGCGGATGTCCTTGGCAAGGGCCTTGTCGGGGCCCCGGCAAGGGTCTTGCCGTGGCGTTGTGGTCGTCCCCGGCAAGGATCTTGCCGGAGGTCTTGTGGGTTTTCTCGGCAGGGATCTCGCCGAGGTTCGTCGTCTTCTAATCCTCATCTGACTTGGAGTGTTTCTGATCTTCACAAACATCTGCATGCCATCACGGAGGCGCCTCCTGAGCCTTGGTCCCAACGTGGTTGGTGGTGTTGGAAATCCAGGGGCTCAAGGGTGGCGCGTTCTGCTGGCATTGGGCAAGCCGCCCCGGCATGGTTCTTGCCGTGGCTGCGAAGGCTGCCCCGGCAAGGGTCTTGCCGGGGGTGTCCACCTCGCCCTCTTGCTCTTTGTGTCTCTGTCTTGGCGTTGCTTTGACCATATCGCGGCTTTGACCCCTTCCTCTGCCCTGCTAAGCATGGCTGCAGGCGCGGCTCTGACTGCCCGTGCACAAGTAAGGGGTACAAAGGAGTGCTCCTACTTTAGTACACCGACAAAGTAATCATGTGAACTTGATATGTATTCGATATTTTGATGATATGTATGTTGCCATTCTCTTAGTGGTGTCATGTGAACGTCGACTACATGACACTTCACCATATCATCTTTGGGCCTATGTGAATGCATTGTGGAGTAGTTATTAGATGGTGGTTTGCGAGAGTGACAGAAGCTTAAACCCCAGTTTATGCGCTATTCCGTAAGGGACCGATTGGATCCAACAATTTAATGCTATGGTTAGAATTTATTCTTAATATTTTTCTTGTAGTTGCGGATGCTTGCGAGAGGGTTAATCATAAGTAGGAGGTTTGTTCAAGTAAGAACAACACCTAAGCACCGGTCCACCCACATATCAAATTATCAAAGTACTGAACACGAATTAAGCCAACATGATGAAAGTGACTAGAGGAAATTCCCGTGTACCCTCAAGAACACTTTGCTTATCATAAGAAATCGTTTTGGCCTTTCCTTTGCCTCAAAAGGATTGGGCTATCTTGCTGCACTTTTGTTACTACTATCGTTACTTGCATGTTACAAATTATCTTGGTATCAAACTACTACGCTACTTACAATTTTAGCACTTGTAGACAATACCTTGCTGAAACCACTTGCCATTTCCTTCTGCTCCTCGTTGGGTTCCACATTCTTACTTACCGAAAAGGCTACAATTGACCCCATATACTTGTGGGTCATCAATGGACAAGACCCATCCGTTAGCTTAGCATAATGACCGTTCAGCTTTATTGCTACTGCTTTCTTCATGTCAAATACATATTCCTCCGGCTATGAGATTATGCAACTCCCAGACACCGGAGGAATGCCTTGTGTGCTATCAAACATCACAACGTAACTGGGTGATTATAAAGATGCTCTACAGGTATCTCCGAAGGTGTTTGTTGGGTTGGCATAGATCAAGATTAGGATTTGTCACTCCAAGTATCGGAGAGGTATCTCTGGGCCCTCTTGGCAATGCACATCATGTGAAGCCTTGCAAGCAATGTGACTAATGAGTTAGTTACAGGGTGATGCATTATGGACGAGTTAAGAGACTTGCCGGTAACGAGATTGAACTAGGTATGGAGATACCGACGATCGAATCTCGGGCAAGTAACATACCGATGACAAAGGGAATAACATATGTTGACATTGTGGTTCGCCCGATAAAGATCTTCGTAGAATATGCGGGAATCAATATGAGCATCCATGTTACGCTATTGGTTATTGAACAGAGAGGTGTTTCGGTCATGTTTATATAGTTCTCGAACCCATAGGATCCGCACGCTTAACATTTGATGACGATATGTATTATATAAGTTATGTGTTTTGGTGACCAAAGTTTGTTCAGAGTCCCGGATGAGATCACAGACATGACGAGGAGTCTCGAAATGATCGAGAGGTAAATATTGATATATTGGAAGGTGGCATGCGGATACTGAAAGGGTTCCGGAGTGTATCGGGTACAAATCGGAGTACCGGAGGGGTTACCGGAACCTCCCGTTGGAAGATATGGGCCATTTGGGCCATAGGATGGAGGCTAACCAGCCCACAAGGGGCTGGTGCGCCCCCCCACAAGGGAGGAGGCCGAATTGGACTAGGGAAGGGGGCGCCACCCCCTTTCCTTCTCCCTCTCCCTCTCCTCCCCCCTTTTCCCCTTCGTTAGAAGGAAGGGGGCGACTAGGACTAGGAATCCTAGTAGAACTCGCCACCATTGCGCGCGCCCTAGGGTCGGCCTCCTCCCCTTTCCCTCCTTTATATACGGGGGCGGG
>NC_041385.1:796138554-796147565 GCF_002162155.2 Triticum dicoccoides | reverse complement strand
CCCGCCAGGGCCGTCGCCGTCCGGGGCCTTCCCTGCTTCCCGCCCCCTGCCGCTGTCGGGCGAGGCCGCCGACGCAGCTGGGCCTCGCGCCCTCGCTGCGGTGCCCTCGGGCACGGGTGCCCAGTGCCCAGTCGGGCTCGCACCCGCACCCGCACCGCCCTGTGCCCGCTAAGGCCCCCGGGCCACTGACTAGGGGGCCCCGCCCCAGAACGTTAAAAAATAATAATAAATAAATAAAAATAAAAATAAATAAATAATAAAATAAATAAAAACAATAAATATAATTAATAAAATTAAAGTGATTTAATAAAATTATTAATTAATTAATTAATTAATTAAGTTAATTAATCCGGTTTAATTAAATTAATTAACTAGTTAAGATTAATTAAACTGTAATTAGATTAACCTAAACCCTAATTAACCTAAATAGAGAATGACAGGTGGGTCCCACTGGACCCACATGTCAGGGGTTGACTTAGTCAACCCCTGTTGACTGCTGACGTCAGCATGACATCATGCTGACGTCATAAATACCTTTTTTCGAATTAATTAAATAAATAATTAAATTCCAAAATTATTAAAATCTTTTAAAAATCATATCTTTTAATCCGTAACTCGGATTAAAATATTTTCAACATGAAAGTTGCTCAGAACGACGAGACAATTCCGGATACGCAGTCCGTTCGTCCACCACACCCCCCTAACCTATCGAACCCGCAACTTCCCCCTCCGGCTCCTCTGCCCGAAAACACGAAACACCGGGAATACTTTCCCGGATGATTCCCCCTTGACCAGTACCACCTTATACCACGTTAGGGCACGCCTAGCTTCGCTTCTTGACATGTCATGCATCGATATGCATCTGTTTACTTGGTATTCATTGTTTCTTCCCCCTCTTCTCTCCGGTAGACTACGAGACCGACGCTGCTGCTGCCCAATTCGACTACGGAGTTGACGACCCCTCTCTCTTGCCAGAGCAACCAGGCAAGCCCCCCCTTGATCACCAGATATCGCCTATTCTTCTCTATACTGCTTGCATTAGAGTAGTGTAGCATGTTACTGCTTTTTGTTGATCCTATTCTGATGCATAGCCTGACATTGTTACTACACCTGTTGATACCTTACCTGCAATCCTAAATGCTTAGTATAGGATGCTAGTTTATCATCATTGGCCCTACATTCTTGTCAGTCTGCCTTGCTATACTATTGGGCCGTGATCACTCGGGAGGTGATCACGGGTATATATCATACATACATACATACTATACAGATGGTGACTAAAGTCGGGTCAGCTCGAAGAGTACCCGCGAGTGATTCACGGATTGGGGGCTGAAAGGACCTTTGTCCCGACGGCCCTCTGTGTGGATCTTTGTGGCGGAGCGACAGGGCAGGTTGAGACCGCCTAGGAGAGAGGTGGGCCTGGCCCTGTTCGGCGTTCGCGGACACTTAACACGCTTAACGAGATCTTGGTATTTGATCTGAGTCTGGCTACGAGCCTATACGCACTAACCATCTACGTGGGAGTAGTTATGGGTATCCCGACGTCGTGGTATCAGCCGAAGCACTTCAGACGTCAGCGACGGAGCGGCGCGCACCGAATTGGACTGGAACGCCACTAGGCTAGGTCTGCTTTCGGCCGCGTACGCAACGTGCAGGTGTGCTATGGGCGATGGGCCCAGACCCCTGTGCGCTTAGGTTTAGACCGGCGTGCTGGCCTCTCTGTTGAGCCTAGGTGGGGCTGCGACGTGTTGATCTTCCGAGGCCGGGCATGACCCAGGAAAGTGTGTCCGGCCAAATGGGATCGAGCGTGTTGGGCTATGTGGTGCACCCCTGCAGGGAAGTTAATCTATTCGAATAGCCGTGATCTTCGGTAACAGGACGACTTGGACTTGTACCTTGACCTTATGACAACTAGAACCGGATACGTAATAAAACACACCCTTCCAAGTGCCAGATACAACCGGTGGTCGCTCTACCTCAGGGATATGAGGAGGGGATCGCCGGGTAGGATTATGCTATGAGATGTTACTTGGAGATGCTACTTGGAGGACTTCGACCTACCCTCTTCTGCCTGTTGCAAGACGAAGGTGACCAGAAGCGTAGTCTTCGATAAGACTAGCTATCCCCCTCTTATTCTGGCATTCTGCAGTTCAGTCCACTGATATGGCCTCCTTACACATATACCCATGCATATGTAGGGTAGTTCCTTGCTTGCGAGTACTTTGGATGAGTACTCACGGTTGCTTTCTCCCCCCTTTTCCCCTTTCCTCTCTTCCTGGTTGTCGCAACCAGATGCTGGAGTCCAGGAGCCAGACGCCACCGTCGACGACGACCCCTCCTACACCGGAGGTGCCTACTACTACGTGCTGCCCGCTGACGACGACCTGGAGTAGTTTAGGAGGATCCCAGGCAGGAGGCCTGCGCCTCTTTCGATCTGTATCCCTGTTTGTGCTAGCCTTCTTAAGGCAAACTTGTTTAACTTGTCTGTACTCAGATATTGTTGCTTCCGCTGACTCGTCTATGATCGAGCACTTGTATTCGAGCCCTCGAGGCCCCTGGCTTGTATTATGATGCTTGTATGACTTATTTTATTTCTAGAGTTGTGTTGTGATATCTTCCCGTGAGTCCCTGATCTTGATCGTACACATTTGCGTGCATGATTAGTGTACGATTGAATCGGGGGCGTCACAAGTTGGTATCAGAGCCGACTGCCTGTAGGAATCCCCCTTCCGCACTCCTTGGCCGAAGTCGAGTCTAGACATTACAAAAACTTTTACTAACTTGGCTGTGTGCCTTACGGGCCCACGTCGCCATCGGGTGGTACTAGGATCTTTTACTCCTCGACCTTTGCTCTGGGACTCTGAACTCTTTTCTACTCGGGTTAAACGAATTTACTAACTCTAACATTAGGATCCCGTTACCACGTTCACCCCGAAGTTGGATAAGACATAGTTATTCTGTAGGATAGCATTTTGAATAGTGCCCGTGTTGTCATTTGACTCCATTAAAACATCTTTGTTTTCAGATGGAACCCACGAGGCAGGTCGTGCGCCACACTGCGGCCTTTGGTGCCTCAGGATCACCTGCAGTGCTAGCTGATATGATGACCTATCTGGGTTATCGCTGGCACCCTGAGTACACCGTCTACGAGGAGTACCAGGACTTTAACCAGGAGCAGTACCGTGCCATCGTCCACCTCTACTCTCGGGAGTATGAGTCCACTACCGTGCTGCACACCGCTCATGGTGTTGGAGTGACCATCGAGATGGCAGTCCACGATGCGGCTCATGCTGCTCTGACACGTCTTCGTGGAGAGTACCAGGCATTGGACACTTCCCCTTTCAGGCACATTCCTATCGCATCTGACGTTGGTGCGGAGGGATACTACACTGCCGCCTACTCCACCGTCACCCGAGAGCCTTTCCACCATCAGCGCCTGGTTCTGCATGCTGATGGGCTGGACCGAGCTAACAGAGCTCTTCGCCACGAGTTGTACACCACTCGTCAGCACCTTTACAGGGCTCTGACGCGGTTGCACCCCTTTGTCCGGTCCGGACAGCTGCCGCGTTCTGCGATCTACCCAGCCAGGACCGTGATGCCCCACGGTGTCGGATGGCCAGAGGTGGGAGGCTACTCTCCCGCACTTGGTCCTCTTCTGCCACCTGAGCGTCGGGTTCTACACCAGAGTATCCGCGGCCCCCAGGCCACTGACGTGGAGGACTATCCGTTGCCTCACTACCAGCTGTCAGGTTACAGCTACCTTCACAGTACCTCCTGGGACTGATGTAGTCTTGCTCATTAGTCTTAGATGCACTCGCGAGCCTGCGTGCCGCCTATGATGACTTAATCTATGTACTGAACTCTGTGTACTGAACTCTATGTCCGACCCCTTTTGTAAGTTATGCCGACTATCTATGTGGTATCTGTCGTGCTCCTTTCATTATGCATGTTTCATCATGAATGACTCTTGTCTATGCAAATTCTCAATACTGAACTACCCCTGTTATATATTAGCAGGATGGTTAGACCAGCTGGTCGTGGTCGTGGTGGCAACTTCCCACCACCGCCTGAGTACATGGCTGGTATGATCCAATAGCTTGAGATGAATCGCCAGTTCATGGAAAACATGATGGCTCAGTTTCCTCGCCCCAATATGAACCAGCATCCAAACACAGCAACTCTGCAGGATTTCATACGCCTCAACCCAAGTGTGTACCGCAGCTCAACCCAGCCGCTGGATGCTGATGACTGGCTCCGTGACATCACCTATGAGATGGAGTCTGCTGATGTAGCCCCTGCCAGCTATGTCACTTTTGCTTCCTTCTTCCTGAAGGGACCCGCAGCTCAATGGTGGGACAGCCATAGGCGTACTCTGCCAGTTGGGACAATCATCTCCTGGCCAGACTTTCAGGCTGCCTTCCGTGCCCGCTTCATTCCTCAGGGAATCATGGACAGGAAGAAGCGTGAGTTTCGCAACCTCACCCAAGGCAACAAGACTGTTGAAGCTTATCAGCGGGAGTTTCTGGACTTATCCCGCTATGCTGAAGAAGACATTGCAACTGATGCTCGCAGACAGGAGAAGTTCCGTGAAGGCCTTCAAGCTGACATCAAGCTCACACTTCTAGTGCATGACTTTGCCGATTTCGCCACCTTGGTGAACAAGGCCATCAATGTCGAGACTGGTCTGCAAGAACACCAGAGCTCTCAAAGGCGCAACCGTGACACGGGCTCATCTTCGGGCCCGCCCTCACAGAAGCGTAAGATATGGATCCCGAACAGCATGTACCGTCCAAATGCACCTGCCCCAAGGCAGTCTTATGCTGCACCTCGTCTGCCGGCTGCTCCAACTAGGCAGCCGAGGCTTCCAGCTCCACCACCCCAAGCTCCTGTTCCCACTCCCAATAATGGCCTGTGCTACAAGTGTGGTCAACCAGGTCACCGTGCTAGGGATTGCATTCAGAATCAGAATCAACTGGCCCTTCTAGCCGCTGGCCGTGGAAACAACCAGGCCCGCAACAACAATGCCAAGTCTTATGGCCGTGTTCATGCCAACCACATTGATCTGAATGAAGCTCAAGACCAGCCTGCTACTGTGATGGGTACACTCCTCGTAAATTCAGTACCAGCATCCGTTTTATTTGATACTGGTGCATTGCATTCATTCATGTCTGAAGATTTCGCATTCATGCATGGCATTAAAAGTGAAGACATGAATGCTTCACTATTAGTACACACCCCTGTGGGCCAATGTCGAACCTCCATGATTTGCAACGACGTCCCCGTTGAAATCGAAGGACTGGAATTCCTTGTCTCACCCATCGTACTAAAGTCTTGTAGCATTGACCTCATTCTGGGAATGAATTGGTTAAAGGCGCATACTGCTTCTATCGTTTGCGCCACCAAGACCGTCCATCTGCTACACCCTTCTGATGAGATAATTAGCTACGATGCTCATCTGGTTCGGAATGCCGAGGCCAGACTTTATGCCTTAAACGCATTGAACGCTGCACCACTTGAGGGCATTGAAAACATTCCCGTCGTGCGTGAATTCCTAGACATCTTTCCTGAAGAACTCCCAGGGATTCCCCCTGCTAGAGCTGTCGAATTCGTCATCGACTTGAAACCAGGCACCACTCCTATAGCCAAGCGACCCTACAAGATGCCGCCGCATGAACTCCTTGAGCTTAAGGAGGAAATCGATAAATCCCTTCGAAGTGGTTTCATTCGCCCAAGTTGCTCTCCTTGGGGAGCACCTTCTCTCTTTGTCAAGAAGAAAGATGGGACAAACCGATTGGTCCAAGACTACCGTCCTATAAACCAAGCTACCATTCAGAATAAGTATCCTCTTCCTCGGATCAATGATCTGTATGATCAATTGGCTGGTTCATCAGTGTTCTCTAAACTCGACTTGAGGTTGGGTTACCACCAGATCCGTGTTCGTAAGGAGGATATCCCCAAGACCGCATTTGTGACTCGTTATGGTTCATACGAGTACACCGTCATGTCTTTCGGCTTGACCAATGCTCTAGCCACCTTCTCTCGCCTGATGAACTATATATTCATGGATTACCTCGACAAGTTCGTCGTGGTTTATCTGGATGATATCCTGATATTTTCCAAGAGTGAAGAAGAACATGCTGAACATCTTCGTCTTGTGCTGCAAAAGCTACGAGAGCATCAACTTTATGCCAAGTTCTCCAAATGTGAATTCTGGCTTCCCGAAGTAACCTATCTCGGGCATGTCATCTCTAAGGATGGTATTGCCGTCAACCCTGAACGAGTTCAGGCTATTCTCGATTGGACTCCTCCGAAGAACGTTAAGCAAGTCAGAAGTTTTCTCGGTCTCGCCAGCTACTGCCGTCGATTCGTCGAGAACTTCTCCAAGATTGCCAGGCCTCTGACTAACCTATTGCATAAGGGCGTCAAGTTCCAGTGGACAGACAAATGTCAGGAAAGCTTCCAGGCACTCAAAGACAAGTTGACTTCTGCCCCAGTACTAGCTCCACCTGATACTAAGAAGGACTTCGTCATTTACTGCGACGCTTCCCGTCAAGGATTAGGCTGTGTCCTAATGCAAGAGCGCAAAGTGGTTGCTTATGCCTCTCGTCAATTGCGCCCTCACGAAGAGAACTACCCAGTTCACGACCTCGAACTTGCTGCTGTCATTCATGCACTAAAACAATGGCGACATTACCTACTCGGTAATCGTTGCGAGATCTTCACTGACCACCAAAGTCTGAAGTATCTATTTACTCAGCCAGACCTGAACCTCCGTCAGCAGAGATGGATGGAGACTGTTGCAGACTTTGATTTGGGTATATCCTATACCCCAGGCAAGGCTAATGTAATGGATGATGCCTTGAGCCGCAAGTCTTACTGCAACCACCTCCAGGTTCACAAAGTTCAGCCCTCACTTGTTGATGAATTCAGAAAGCTAAACCTCCATATTGTTCCTCCGGGTGCACTCGCTCCCCCTCCCCCGGAGTTCCGCAAGATGAATCTCCGTGTTGTTTCCCAGGGTTCCCTCTATACCCTGGCTGTTGAACCCGATCTCGTGGGCACCATAAAGACAATGCAGGGATTTGACTCTGAAGTCTACAAGATTAAGCAAGACCTCAAAGAAGGAGGTTCCTCATCCTTCACTATTGCTGATGATGGCGCCTTGTACTTCAAAGGCCGCCTAGTGGTGCCGTGTAAGAAGGAAAACCTGAATATGACCCAGGAGGTTATGAAAGAAGCTCATGATACGCCTCTTTGTATCCATCCTGGTAGTACGAAGATGTATCAAGACATCCGCCAGAGATTCTGGTGGTCTAACATGAAGCAAGACATTGCTCGTTATGTTGCTGAATGTGACGTTTGCCGTCGTATCAAAGCAGAACATCAAAGGCCTGCTGCAACTCTGCAACCTATATCTATTCCGGAATGGAAATGGGACCATGTCGAGATGGACTTCGTTACTGGATTCCCCAAATCGCAGAAAGGCAATGATGCTATTCTTGTCGTCATTGACCGACTTTCTAAAGTTGCACATTTTCTGGCTGTCAAGGAAACGATCACTGCTAGTCAGCTGGCAAACCTCTACATGACCAGAATTGTCTCGCTTCACGGTATTCCATTGGTTATCAGTTCAGACCGTGGCAGTTTATTCACTTCAAGATTCTGGGCAAGTTTCCAAGAAGCTATGGGCACTCATCTGTCTTTCAGCACTGCTTTTCATCCTCAGTCACAAGGGCAAGTTGAACGTGTCAACCAAGTTCTCGAAGACATGCTTCGAGCTTGTGTTATTTCCTTCGGCAAGAAATGGGAGGAATCTCTTCCGTATGCTGAGTTCTCTTATAATAATAGCTATCAAGCTAGTCTGAAGATGGCCCCCTTCGAAGTGTTATATGGACGAAAGTGCCGAACCCCTCTGAACTGGTCAGAAACTGGGGAACGTCCACTCTTTGGTCCGGATATTATCCAACATGCCGAAGATCAAGTCCGCATTATCCGCGAGAATCTCAAGACTGCTCAGTCACGCCAAAAGAGTAATTATGACCGTCATCATAAAGACATGGTCTATCAACCTGGCGAGAAGGCCTATCTTCGAGTTACACCAATGAAGGGTGCTCACCGCTTCGGGATCAAAGGGAAGCTAGCTCCCCGCTATATTGGTCCTTTCACTATCCTCGAGAGGCGTGGAAAAGTGTCATATCAATTGGAGCTTCCGTCGAACCTTTCTCAGGTTCACGATGTGTTCCATGTGTCACAACTCCGCCGTTGCTTCAAGGACCCAATCCGAGCTGTGGATCATGAAGCGCTCGAATTGCAACAGGACCTCTCCTATAAAGAGCATCCGGTCCGCATTCTCGACCAAGCTGAACGCCGCACACGCCAGAAGGCGATCAAGTTCCTCAAGGTCCAGTGGTCGAATCACTCTGAAGACGAAGCCACGTGGGAACGCGAGGATCGCCTGCGTGATGAATACCCCGCACTGTTTCCTTCTACCTCCTAAAATCTCGGGACGAGATTTCTTGTAGTGGAGGAGATTTGTAACGCCCGGATAATCTTGCTACAGTAATCCCACGCTAATCATGGCACGTCATCCCGATTACTGTTGCTATCCTCGCAATGATTCGAAACCGTTCAAATTCAAAATTCAAATTGATGAAAACAATATTTTTTTTTTCAAAATTTAAAATAAAATTGTTCGGTGGTTGACGAATATTACAAAGGTAATTATAGTGCAACAGGCATATTTTTATAAAATGGCTAAATGGATTAAATGATTTAGACAGAAAAGAAATAATAAAAGAAAATACAAAAGGAAAGAAAAACAGAAAACCAAAAGGAAAAAAAAACAAAAGGAGAGAACCCCCCCTGGCCATCTAGGCCTCGGCCCAGCAAGCCGACGGGCCGCCAGACCAGCCCACTGGCCCGGCCGGACCCTCCCTCGCTCCTCCTCCTCCCCTGAACCCCACCACCTCGCCCCGACCTCGCTTCGTCCGCCCCGACGCACCGCCCGGCCA
>NC_041385.1:796134419-796136887 GCF_002162155.2 Triticum dicoccoides | reverse complement strand
GTCAGCGACGGAGCGGCGCGCGCCGAATTGGACTGGAACGCCACTAGGCTAGGTCTGCTTTCGGCCGCGTACGCAACGTGCAGGTGTGCTATGGGCGATGGGCCCAGACCCCTGTGCGCTTAGGTTTAGACCGGCGTGCTGGCCTCTCTGTTGAGCCTAGGTGGGGCTGCGACGTGTTGATCTTCCGCGGCCGGGCATGACCCAGGAAAGTGTGTCCGGCCAAATGGGATCAAGCGTGTTGGGTTATGTGGTGCACCCCTGCAGGGAAGTTAATCTATTCGAATAGCCGTGATCTTCGGTAACAGGACGACTTGGAGTTGTACCTTGACCTTATGACAACTAGAACCGGATACTTAATAAAACACACCCTTCCAAGTGCCAGATACAACCGGTGGTCGCTCTACCTCAGGGATATGAGGAGGGGATCGCCGGGTAGGATTATGCGATGAGATGCTACTTGGAGATGCTACTTGGAGGACTTCAATCTACTCTCTTATACCTGTTGCAAGACGAAGGTGACCCGAAGCATAGTCTTCGATAAGACTAGCTATCCCCCTCTTATTCTGGCATTCTGCAGTTCAGTCCACTGATATGGCCCTTTACACATATACCCATGCATATGTAGTGTAGTTCCTTGCTTGCGAGTACTTTGGATGAGTACTCACGGTTGCTTTCTCCCCCTTTTCTCCCCTTTTCCTTTCTTTCTGCTGGTCGCAACCAGATGCTGGAGTCCAGGAGCCAGACGCCACCGTCGACGACGACCCCTACTACACCGGAGGTGCCTACTACTACGTGCTGCCCGCTGACGACGACCTGGAGTAGTTTAGGAGGATCCCAGGCAGGAGGCCTGCGCCTCTTTCGATCTGTATCCCAGTTTGTGCTAGCCTTCTTAAGGCAACTTGTTTAACTTATGTCTGTACTCAGATATTGTTGCTTCCGCTGACTCGTCTATGATCGAGCACTTGTATTCGAGCCCTCGAGGCCCCTGGCTTGTATTATGATGCTTGTATGACTTATTTACGTTTTAGAGTTGTGTTGTGATATCTTCCCGTGAGTCCCTAATCCTGATCGTACACGTTTGCGTGCATGATTAGTGTACGATTGAATCGGGGGCGTCACAAAGGGTACGTGGACACACTCTCCCCCTCTCATTCCTATGCATCTCCTAGGTAGATCTTGCGTGAGCGTACGATTTTTTTTGAAATTGCATGCTATGTTTCCCAACAATGACAATCAAAGATTGGAAAAAATGTATGGTCATTCATAGGGAGCTACTTGGAAGCAACATTGTGCGAAGCGCAAGAATTGGAGACATGATAATCTCCATTCTCCATAATGGTGAGTCATGGCCTATCTTGTTTTATGCTATTTTACCTAAGAGAGGGTAGTAGGTCATATGAGAGAGGAGTAGGTCCTAGGTACAATGTGTTATTATGTGCTACAATGTGTTAGAGTTGATGATGATGATGAGGAGGAGTTGTGATTATGACTAGTGACCAACTTGCTATATGATGTCTCATTGACGAAAATGATGATCATGAGGAGTTGTTATATGACAATGATGTATTATGATGATAAGTTGTTAATGATATGATGATGATGATGATTTATTATATCATTGGGTAGTGATGTAATAACTCATTATGATGTAAAAACAATCTCTAAATTGTTACTGTATGAAAACTTGTATAATGGTGTATGAATACGACATAAAATGAAAAATAAATAGAATACACAATAATAGTAGTAGCGTGGGCACAGAGGCGCGTTGCTAGTATTTACCAGTAGCGCTTCCTACGAAACACGCTACTACTAAATGCGTATAGAAGTAGCGTGTTTAAACCAATGCTACTGCTAACCTTTAGTTGTGGTGCCGTATCAGTAGCGCAGCACCCCGCGCTACTGATAGGCCAAAAACCAGCGCTATTGCTAGGCTTTTCCCTAATAGTATTCTGTGAGTCCACGACCAATGGAGTTGAGCAAAGCATGCCATTGGTCCTTTGTTTATATGTGATGATTATTAGCCAGAAGACGTGCTATAGTAATAATAGCTAATGGTATGCCGCCTCATTTCCTTAGAATGTCTTCACATACTTGCAACAATTCTTGGGGACACCCTTCCTCTTGGGAAAATACTCTTTTCAAGAAGAGTCTTCTTGATACAACATCAGAAAGGGGTTCCATTCTGTAAATATCATTCCGAGAAGAGCAACATGCTTCAGAGACAATAACAATGCGGGTTGTCATGACTAGTCGACTTCCAGGACTTCTCTTGGAGAAAGCACACTTAATTAACTCCCACACTTTTCATTCCATACATTATCAATTACGATGACGTATCTTCATGAATACATTTCGTCATAATTAACAAATCAATCGATGAAGATATATAAAATAAGATTATTATATTAGTATGGGTAAAATATTTGTAAGCAAACTCGACCAAAGTGCATACTCTGAGACCCCCC
>NC_041385.1:796129670-796134260 GCF_002162155.2 Triticum dicoccoides | reverse complement strand
AAAACATCCCCAACACACAAAGACACACAATTGATATCGTCGACTTAGAATAAGAATTTCTTAGTTGCCTTAAATATTTGCACTACCTAGCTAGTTTTTAAACACTTCTGCTTCGGTACACCCTCCTTAAACACATCAAGGGCTGAGATCTGCCCATACCCCTTCGTTGTCAGGGGCATGATCGTCTTATGTAAAAAATTCCCCCCCGCGCGTCCACGCTGATACCCCCCGCGCGCCTGTGTATACGGGGCTGCCGCACGAGCCGAGCCGCTTGGCAGCGAGGACGCGAGCCGAGCCGAGCCGTTAGCATCCATGGGCCCACAATGTCAGATGCAGGGCGTGTCGGTGGGGGCGTACGTGCGATCGTGGCGCGGTCGTGCAGTTAACTACGCACTAATTGCGGCGCTAACTGCTCGCGGCCGATCTCCTGCCGCCAGCCTTCTGCCGTCGTAGTCCGTGCCCTCCATTGCCGCGCGTGCGGCGACCGGGCGCCTTCCACCTCGGGCCAGCAGCTGACGCGACCGGTCGGCTGGCGCCGCTGCAGCGACCGCCCGCCCGCCTTCAGATGCCACCAGCGCTTCGACTGCCGCGCGTGCCGTCCCCGCACCTTCCCACACCACCGATGCCTCGCCTGCCGCGTCGCGCCGCCTTCACACGCCACTGATGCCTCGCCTGCCGCGTCGCACCTTCACACGCCGCCGCTGCCTCGCTTTCACACGGCACCGCTGTCGCGCGTGCCGCCAGCCGCCCGCCTCTCCCTCGGGGCGTGCGCCACCGACGGCTCGCCCGCCCACCTCCCTCCCCCGCCATCTATAAAAGTCCGCACCAGCCCTGAGCAGGCCATGCCATCTCCCTCGCCCCGCCCATCTCTCTTCCTCTCCTCGCACGCCCATCTCCCTCTCCTCGCCGGTAATATCTTCCAGTGACTCCGACGAGGGCGCGTGGCCGACCGGCGTTTGGCCGCTAAGCCTCACCGTCGGCGACATGGAGGATCTGGCCCGGTACGGCGTGATGGTGCCGCCGGCAGCCAAAGTGCCGCGGCCGTGGCGGATCGGGGCGGACAGCATCCCCACCATGGGACCGCCGCCAACGAGGCAGCAACTCCACGCGTTCCCTGGCGGCCGCTACAACCGGAGGGCCCGGCGCAGGTTCTGGCGCGGGAAGAACTTCGACATCGTCCTCGGCGCGTTCAGGGACGCGCCGGCTGGCCACACCGTCGGGGACATTACCGGCGAGGCCGACACTTCCTGTGGTCGCGGCCGCCACGGCCCACCTCCAGCCGCCCCCACTGCCCCGGCAAAGCAGGCGCCCCCTGACCCGACGCTGGTCGAGATCCCGCCGGCGTAGGCCGCCCTCGCGCAAGACGGAGACCCCGATGACACGCCGGGGCTACTTGCGGTGCTGGCCCAGTCGGCAGAGGAGGCGGCGGCGGCCACTCGTGAGGAACGAGAGCGGCTGGCGGCCATAGCGGCGGTGCAGGAGCAGCAGGCGCGGGAAGACAACTGGTGGGATTTCAGCGACGACGACAACGAAGATGACGGTGGCGACGATGGCGGCGACGGCGGCGAAGGAGAGGCCGGCGGTATGGCGCCAGTCGTCGACCGCACCGGCGCCAGCGACGACGAGTAGTCTAGTTTTAGGGTTTTTATTTAAAGTTCGGTCTAAGTTATGTAAGAGCAGTGCTCGGTTATGTTTAGTGTTATGTAAGGTAGTTTGAATTATGAATGAACTCGGAATGGCTTATCTAAAAAAAACCGTATGTTTAATTTGATATTAGTCGTGCAACTTCAAAAAATAAACGGAAACATGCATTTCAACGTTACGAGAAAAATCAGTGCTCGGTTACGCATGCAGGGGGCCTTCACTCGTACTCGAACGGTCTCTCTGAAGAATTCTTAAAGCGATAAAAAAGCCAGAAAACTTTTCATGCATCCTAATGATGATGGTGGAACACTATAAAAAAATGTGGGTACATTTGAAGGCTGTCGGAAAAAACTCCTTTCAGATGGGGCCTTCGGTCCTGCCCAAACGGGGTCTGGAGAAGGAGGCCAACTTGTTGACATATTCGGAGAAATTATAGAACATTCATAAAGCGATGAAAAATACAAAAAACTTGGCATGCATCCTACTAATAATGGTGGAACACTATAAGAAAAATTTATAGAAGGAAAAAACAATTATAAGAAAAATTTATAGAAGAAAAAAAAACAATGATAAAAAAATTGCCTCCTGTGCTTGCAGGCCACAACTGCGCTTAATCGGTCCGGCCAGATCAAGCTGGGCGGCGAAACGGCCGGCCTTTCGGCCCAGCTACGGCCTGCAGCACAGTCAATCGGGGCAGTGGCAAGACGGGGCGGGAATCAGAGGAGTTCGAAAGGGAGGTGGGAGGCAGGTATATAAGGCGGTCGCGGCATCGTTCGGCGGGCGAGGTGGGACTAAACTTTAGTCCTCACGCCCGCCGACCCTGCCCCCGCACCGCGCGCAGAGTCAATGGGCCGGCCCACGCGCGTCGTCGCGCACTTTCACTGTGCCGGCCAATGCACGCTCTCGAAGACTTTTTTGTTTTTTGTTTTAAAAATAATATTAATAAAAATCCATACATAATATAGAATTGTTAACTATATTTATTATAATAATAATGAGTTCTTTATTAAAATTTATACGAAAAACTAATGAGTTTTTATAATTAATTGCTAAAGAATAATGAGTTTTTTGATAATTAATTGATAATGAGTTTTTTTGTAATGAATATTTTAATCAGTTATTTCTGTCAATTAGTAATTACATTTTTAATATTTATGTAAGGTTAATTAATGTCTAAATAATATTTAAAATATATGCAAAGTTTAGTACTGTAATGTGTTGCATTAACGGCTAAATGTGTTTACATAATAATAATGTGTTGTTTTTTTAATTTATAAGTAAGAATAATGAGTTTTTTATTACAATTTATAGGTAAAAATAATCAGTATATCTTTAATTTTTTATGAGTTTTGTGTAAATGCCTAACATTTTGCAGCTTATTAAAAATTATTAATTAGTTTATTGATATAACTAATAATTTGGAAACGACCGTTCCTAAAAAACTGTATTTGACATAGAATTTATTAAGTAGTTAAATTAAAAACAGTACTTCATACAAAATTTATTAAGTAATTATATTAAAAAGAGTACTTAATAGGGAATTTATTTCGTGTTGAAAAATATACATATGAAAAATTTAATATTGTTATTTCTGCGCGAATTGACAAGCTTATATTAAAAAATAAGATAGTAATAATGTCAGTTGACTTTAGTTAAAGTCACATGGCATTATTACTACCTATTTCAATAAATATCTCAAAGGCGGCTATATAAGCCAGTCCTGGCGTCCCTCGGCGCGCGAGGTTGGACAAAAAAGTGCCCCTTCCACCTCTCCCCGTGCCGTGAGTCGTAGAAGAAAAAAAAATATTGATGCAAAAAAAAAGCCCACCTGTGCTTGCACGCCACAACTGCGCTTAATCGGTCCGGCCCGATCAAGCCGGGTAGCGAAAGGGCCGGCCTTTCGGCCCAACTACGGCCTGCAGCACAGACAAACGAGGCAGAGGCGGGGCGGGGCGGGAACCAGAGGACTTCGAAACGGTGGTGGAGCTTGGTATATAAGCCGGTCACGGCGTCGTTCGGCGGGCGAGGTGGGACTAAACTTTAGTCCTCACCCCGCCGACCCTGCCCCCGCACCGTGCGCACACTCAATGGGCCAGCCCACGCGCGACATCGCGCACTGTCACTGGGCCATGGCGCACAGTCAACACTTTTGTTTTGTTTTAAAAAAATAGTATTAAGTTTTTTAGTTATTTATGCCTGGCTTATAGTATACAGAAATTCTATAATTAATAAAAAACCATACATAATATAGAATTGTTAACTATATTACTTATAATAATAATGAGTTGTTTATTTAAATTTATACGAAAAACTGATGAGTATTTTATAAGTAATTGCTAAAACAATAATGAGTTTTTTGATAATTGATTGATAATGAGTTTTTTTGTAATGAATTTTGTAATAAGTTATTTGTGTAGATTAGTAATTACATTGTTAATATTTATGTAATGTTAATTAATGTCTAAAATATATTTAAAATATATGGAAAGTTTAGTACTGTAATGTGTTGCATTAAGGGCTAAATGTGTTTACATAATAATAATGCATTGTTTTTTCAATTTATAAGTAAGAATAATGAGTTTTTTGTAATGTGTTTTCGTGCGTTTCACGGAGACCAAACGCATGTTGCGTCACGCCCGGTCAGTGTTTTCGGTGCGTTTCACGGAGAAACCATAGAAAATTCATACGGTGCCGAAAAATTATGAAAACTTGCAGGCATGATGGCCCTGCCGATGAGTGCGTGTGGAAAAAGTTAGAGGTCCACCGGCTGAGTAAGAAAAAAGAACGCAGTTCGGGGCTGACATCGTTCATATTCGATCAGTGCCGGTTGCATGGGAGGTACGAGGTGGCACACATGAAACGTCACCAAAATTTGGGATGCAGTGGGCATGCCCATCTTAGGGCCCCACGCAAAAGTTGAATGAATTCGGACACCAAACGCACGTT
>NC_041385.1:796106931-796128136 GCF_002162155.2 Triticum dicoccoides | reverse complement strand
AGGGGTCCACCGGCTGAGTAAGAAAAGAGAACGCAGTTCGGGGCTGACATCGTTCATATCCGATCAGTGCCGGTTGCATGGGAGGTACGAGGTGGCACGCACGAAACGTCACCCATATTTGGAAGGCAGTGAGCATGCACATCTTAGGGCCCCACACAAAAGTTGAACGAATTCGAACACCAAACGCACGTTGCGTCACGCCCGATCAGTGTTTTCAGTGCGTTTCACGAAAACAACCATAGGAAATTCATGCGGTGCCGGAAAATTATGAAAACTTGCAGGCATGATGGCCCTGCCGATGAGTGCATGTGGAAAAGTTAGGGGTCCACCGGCTGAGTAAGAAAAGAAATCATAGGAAATTCAAACCATAGGAAAATAATGAATGTTGCATTAAAAAATGCACAAATATTTTTTGAAATGTCAAAGTAGAATGCATGTTTTTAATAAATGCACCGTGGGCCAGCTGGCAGTAGTTATACGGGACGGGCGTAGTGGCCCACTATGACCGTGACCACGTATATGACGATGTACGTGCGTGCATAGCATGGAAACCACGCCGCCATTACCTTTCCCCAAGACCGCCTAACCCCGCCGCCTCCACGCACGCCCTCCCCCCGATCCGACGGTGACACCGCCGTGGCCGTCCCAACTCCCGTCCCTACCGGCCTGACGGCGGCCATACAGTCCGGCATCTGCGCGTGCGACTTGGATCTCAGTCCCGGCCGTGCCGTCTCGGCAAAGTCGCCCGCACCCAAAACCCTAGGACGGGCCGTCGGCCAGTGCGCTGGTGTGGGCAGAGGGCGCGTGGCTGCCAGGACTAACCCACACCGGGTGGGGTTAGGCAACGTGGGCTGCCGGTGCTCGTCGAGACGTAGGAAGGTATGGTATTAAACCATCACTTCTGTAATGTTTTTTGAATCTCGTAACTAGTTAGGTCACTGTCATCTTATGTAGAATGCAAGAATTGGGAGATGTGTACTGCTCGGTTGATAAGTGGTGCGAATTGGTGGGAAAATTCACACCCAGACAGCGCATGATGCTACGTGGCACAAATTTGGACTGTATGTTGAGAATTCCTTCAGTGAACATGAGGAAAAATTTATTGGAATTTATGATTACAACTTATGATAGTAGTAGAAAGCGATTTATCATTCGTCCAAATACTGACGACATCAGTGTTCTTAATGAAGATGTCTATGACATATTCGGGCTACGTAACGAGGGTGATGATGTCATTAGCATGATAGCAACAGTACAACTAGGGATGGCAATGGGTCGGGTTTGGGGCGGGTGGAGCTGGTCCAAATCCAAATCATGATCCATCTTCCTACTCTTTGTCCATCCACCAAATTATCCATGGGCACAACTTGTGCCCATGCCCAAACCCGCTGGATACCCACATACCCATCGAGCTCCATGGGCATAGAAAAGTCAGCATGAAGCCTTCCCAAAGATCAAATTAGCTCATCATCATTCACTCACAAATGACAACATAAGCTACATGCATAAGTAGGCAACAAGTAATACGATGAGTCCTTAAGTGTGACACACTAGAGGTTGAATATAGCTTATGGCACCAGTTGCATATTGCCTGCCATTTCCCATTGGTTCGCTCTTTCTACTGTCACTGGCATATGGCCCCACATGTCATGCGGGTATCCATTGGATATCCATGGAGCACAAATTATAACCGTGCCCAACCCGACTGTTCATGTGTATTCATATCCACGGACCCATGGGCAGAAATGCGCTCCATACCCTTGCCCAACCGGGTCGAGTATCCATGGGTATCCAGATCCATGGATAAAATTGCCATCCCTAATTACAACTAGATGCCAAAAAATTGTTCCGAATCGGTTTCTAGACAAAAGAACAGGCCCAATCCTCATCGATGATTTGATAAAAAATATTGTTGATACTCAGTCATATGATGATGATTTTGTGAGAAGGGCCGTACTGGTTCTTTTGGGTACAGTCTTAGCACCACAATCCACCAAGTTTGTTCCTTATCGTTATTGCAAAATGGTGGAGGACGTGAACGCTATCAAGTCATACAATTGGAACGATTTCATGTTGGGGGTGTGCATGGATGCTATTAAAAAATCAGTCGAAGATCTTGAAAAATTCAAGTGGCCTATCGGGAACTTGGCTCTTCTTCAGGTACAAGTCATTTCGTAAAAGTTGTATGTACATATAATTTTTATGTGATCTATGTGTCTGACTAATTGTGTTTACAATCTTGCAATATATATACTGGGAAAAAGTTAAGCCAATTGGTGTGGATATATTTGATCCATTGTCTCGTGAATACCCACTAATGCTTAATTGGCCAGAAACGGAAGGGAAAAAGCGAGACGACTATGACAACATGCACGGGCGTGGCACCGGCAATGTGAGTCAATAAGTATAGTCCTTATTGGTTGCACATACTAATTAAGTATATTTGGTATTTAATTTATTTTTTTGTTTGTTGTACAGATTGAAAACTGCGTTAGCAAAGAGTACAGACGTGCTAAGGTAGCACGTGAAGGGACCCTGAGGAAGAAACGAAGAAACCTAAACGGAAAGGTGGTGGCAGGAGTAGAAAGCCAAGCACGTGCGCGGTTTCCTCGAGCACGACTTATAGTATGGACCGTGTGATGACATACATAAAGCTACTTCACAAGGAGGTTCTAAATATACCCGAAAGATGTGCACAAGTAATTTAGAAGTTGTATTGAACATGTTATAATTGTTCAACTACTTATCGTGTTTCTTTTGTGTTTGCGGATGGTAATGGAAAGGTTGAACACGGATGGTGTGCTGTACAAACCCAATAAGAGGGACAACAATGACGAATTTGATAATGTAGGTGAAAGAGTTGGGATGGAGAATGGCCAGTACAAGTCATTAAAATATTGGCCAGATATTGATTCACCTACCGACGTAAAGATAGAAACATCTTTCACGGGTATCAATGATACATCCGTGCCCGTTGATGACACGGATGCTCCGGCGACGACACCGGGTAAAGGTGAAGCTACTGATCATTTCATTATAGACGATAATGGAAACTCTCCATCTTTGGCATCAACTGTACGTACAAAAGACTGTCCTTCTTTGTCCCGAACCCCGCAGAATGCTGATATTTCTGGTGAGTCTATGGATGCTTTGTCACCAACTAAGTCTGAAGACACGTTCGAGAGTTACCTGGCAGAGAGCAACATAGGTAACGGTGAAGGCAGTCAGGAAAATGATGGTAAGCGCAAAAGAAAAAAGTCGAAATATTGCCAATCCCCCTACGACATTCTCGTTACCCGCAAGAAACGTGTTAAAAAAAGTAAGTCAAGTACTATTTTATAATTCGTTCACGCGTTATGTAAATTTTGTTATTATTTTAAATGACTGCAGCTGCATTGTTTTAGATCTCTTTGCATCGTCATCACATTCAATTCTAGCAAGTTCTCTTAATATGACTCCGGATCACATAGAGGCAGCCAGAGTTTTTGTTGACACTCTCGCATCGTCAAAGAAGCATGCACACCGAACCGTGGTCGATGTGCCGCCACCAGATGGGGACATATGCACGCCAGCTATGCTTCACGATGTCCTCACGTTTAAATGGTTGGATGGCGCTGTAAGTATGAGTTTGGTTTTAACAAAACTCTCATTTGTACTTCACAACTTGATAGAATTTTTTTGTTTATGTATGCAGATCATCAATGCATATTTTAAACACCTGCAACACCGTGATTTTTCTGATCGTTACATATCAACAACGTGGTTCCCCAAATTTATGTTGAGTAGGGCAAGGGGAAAGACCAAGTCAGTAAATGATTTAGACTCAGAACATGTTACAAAGAAAACAAAATTCATCGCAAGAGTAATGGATGAGTATTTTAGACGGGACAAGGTATTGCTTTCACATTTATTTGTTTTTATTAGTCATTGCTATTTAATTCAAATAACGTCATTTGGTTACTATGTAGGCGTATTTTCCTATGCACGTTAATGATAATCATTGGATAACCATAGTGATGCACACCGTCAAAGAGGAGTTTCAAGTTCTTGACTCAAATTCTAAAGGCGCAATTAGCCAAAGAATTCGCAATATGATTACCACCCTGGTACGCTATATTTTCCACACTCGTATTCAGAAAAATATTGAGGCATACATTAAATTCTGGTTTTGTTATTTTGTTTCAAAGAGCTGAAATATCTAAGGATATTATGGAGGCCAACTCAACTCTTGAATCAAAAAAAATTCCAGATGTCTCAACGTGGCCAATTAATGAGTATAAAATGCCGAGACAAAAAGATGGGTAAGTTAAACGAGTACAAGCAAGTGCATTCTATATCGTAAGCTGATCACACATGTTTATTGCAGAGTGTCTTGTGGACTTTTTGTGATGTGGTGCATAAAATACTGGGACGGAGATCGCTGGACACATGAATTTGACCAGGAAGAGATTAATGAGTCAAGGCCACGTATTGTCGCGGAAATCATTTTTTCAGAGGTGAATAAATTAGAGAAGGTCAAGATGAAGATTGTTAAAATCATGGAGAAGGAATAGGTATTAGCATTGGTAGGGTTTTAGTCCCGTAGAAGGTTTCCCTACCTTTGTTGGATACTTTGATCAATTGTAATGCGACATGGCACTCGGACAGATTTCGACAATTTTTCACGTTTTATTTATCGCTTTCATGTGAGACTAAACATTTAAATGCGTGTGGGCAAGTAATATTATTGCTGTCCTAAAATGTATCACTTTGCGGCTGCGATGCTATATGTATTTTTGTTGTTTCAACTCATGGCGGTCATTTATTTAATAAAAAATATCCCCGCTGTCCTGACTTGGCGTGATGTGGACAAAACCTGCACAAATTCCCACGTCGATTCTGGTGGCAGCAGCGGCGCTGGATCCGACTAATATTCTAGCCCAGCCCATGCGGTCGCCGACAGCAGAGGCAGTGGCGGGCCCGCGCACTCCAGCTAGTGCGGGCTGGCGTGATTCAGCGGGCGCCACGCGCGGGTCTGCTGGCCCAGCAGCCGACCGACCGACAGCCGCGCGCCCGGTGGCACACGTCTCCTCCCGCCCCACCCAGCGGGCAACGATCCCGAGGGGGAATATGGCGATCTGTCGGATCTTAAACGACGCGCCTCGGGCTCGTGGGCCGATCCTCTTCGTGTGCGGATGGGGACGCTGGCGCCTGTGCCGACTAGGTTTTGTCCCACCTTGCCCGCGGAGAGACGTGCCGACCGGTTTATATACCCGTGTCGTCGCCTTCTCATAAGCTCACTACAGGAATATATGACGCCGTGCGCCCGCCCTGTTGTACGCCATGCCCTCCCCGCTCGGTGGCCTAAACGCCCCCAGGAAGGCGTTGTAGTATATGACGCCGTGCGCCCGCCCGGCCACGGAGTGGCCTTTTTTTCAAATAGTTTTTACACTTACATTAAATTTTACAAATGTAAATCAGTTGACAAATTCATGTTTCACACATAATAATAAAAATCTGAGGCATGTCTCATAACATCGAACAAGGTGGCATAAAGATTAACTCATAATGCCACGTCTCTCATGCAAAAAAACAAATAAACTGAAAGTGCCAGTGCCTTCCATCGAACAAGTTGGCTTAAAGAATAAACTCAAAGTGCCATGTCTCTTATCCTTAAACAAATAAACTAAAATTGCCAGTGCCTTCAATTGATTATGAATACTTCATCTTTATGCCCGATTCCTACATAATAAATTGTAAACAACTCATCATACAATTGTAAATAGAGAAACAAAAAATAATTAAAATAATGTAAAACTTACTTTTCATTCTCAGGGCACGTTTGCCGTCTATGCCCCTCGTTCTTACAAATGCCACAAAGAGGACCGGGTTTTTTCCTCAGAAAATGATTTTGGTCTTCCATTTTTTGTAACATTTGGATCTTTCTTTGCCCGCCCTGTCATGTTCTGTTTAGGGGCGCCCTTCATGGAAACTTTCACGGGATCACCTATGACATCAACATGTTGTTCCGGCTGACGTGGCTCTTCATGCACATTTCTTCTACTACCAACAACATCATTTTCAGGGACCTTTTTCTTCGCTATTATATTATGCAGACACTGCATCAACCCATCAAAGACGAATGGATCATTTGAAGCAACATGAAAAGCTTCAGCTCCTGTTATACTGAGTTGACTATAGCGAGCACGCTGCTCTTCCCCTGTCCAACCCCAGCCAAACATGTCACTCTTCCGTTGTGCAGGCAATCCACCTCTCGCAACTTTTGACATCCTCTTAAGGATGCAACACTTAGGTATTTTAGATATTTTTAGATGAACCAACACATACAGAATGTGTTTGCAAGGCAATCCTTTCCGAAGCATTCGTCCACAACTGCAGTCTATCGTATTCTTAGAGTTTTCAGCTCGATAATTCACGCTGAACTGAAATTTGCGGTTATTTCTCCATGTCACGATGAAGGTGTGGCAGTCAACTCCCACTAGCGTCTCAAAAATCTCAATCTCTCCCATCTTCTTTAGATCTTGTTGAAGAATATAAAAATTGGAATGAGTGAATACTTTGGCAGCATGCTTCTCAATATCCTTATATTCTGTGACTGATGGTGGCAAAGACTGATTTGAACTATGCAATTCTCATAATGCGCCTCGTTCTCACGTAGTTGAACTATGCAATTCTCATAATGCACAACTAGGTTAACAATAGTCATACCGCCGTCCAGGTGAATGTGAAGACAAGAGTTAAGGCTTTCACTCGTCTGATTACTGCGCATACCCAGAAAAAAACCATCTGACAGATATGATGCTGCCCACAGACTCCTCTTCATGTACATCCTATTCAGCCACTCTTCTGTTTTATCAGTCTTCCATTTACGGACAAAAGCGTGCCATCTCGCCTCAAAGTTAGCTGGAGAGGTGGAGTAGTACAAGAGTGACCTGAACTCATTTAGCGATTTGTAATTAAGGTGCTTCTGCATGTTTTTCTCAATGTGCCATGAGTAGAGACGGTGCAACACATCAACCAAAACCAACCGAATGGCTCGTATCATTGCAGCATCTCCATCTGTGATGATTGACCTTGGCTTTTTCTGACAATTGGCCTTCAGGAATGTCTGGAGCAGCCACACGTACGTCGTTTCGGTCTCGTCGGACACAATGGCACAACCGAAAATTGTGGTGCAACAGTGGTTATTTACACCAACAAAGGGGATGAACGGCATACCATATCTGTTCATCTTATACGTGCTGTCGAACGCAGTCACATCTCCATACAACTGATAGTCCCGCCGCGACTGTGCATCGCACCAGAACATGCTCTTCAGACGACCCTCCTTATCGAGCACATACTCAAAGAAAAAGTCTGGATCCTTCTCCTTTCTGCTCCTCATAATACCGATTGCTGTGTTAGCATCACCCTTCGCAATCAACTTCATTTTTTCTCGGCAACATAGGTTGTACACGTCTCGTCTTAGAAACCCACACTTATCATACGAGCCATACCTGCTAATGAAGTTGTCGATGATGATATGCTTTCTGATCCCAGCTCCTTCCATCGCCAAGATCTCAGCTATCTGGTGATCTCCCATCACTCGATGGGACCGCAGAAATACCACCTCATCTGGTCTAACCAACAAATGGTTGTGATCATCCATAAAATCTGCCACGAACCAAACTCCACGTCCTTTGTCCAACTTCACAACTAAATGTGCGCCACACTCGCAACGAGTCTCAGGTCTTAGCCTGCGGGTACGGCCCTCCTGGTCGTTTCACCTTATCTTTTCTAATACTGAATCCACGGTCTTTGGCGTAGTTATTGAAGACCATGTAGGCCTCCCATTGTGATGCAAATGTCATACCCATAATCTTCAACTGTGTCTCCAGCGCACATTGCTGGATTTCAGCTTCCTCAATGTCCATATTCGCTCCATCCTCATGCTCATATCCATCATCACCACTACAACCATCAAAGTTAGCCTATAATATTCCACATAAGCAAGTGTAAGTTGTCATTAACAAGTTTTTATTATTCAATGACATCTTAAATTTTGGACCGAACCTGACTTATGTTATCCGTGAAAGATTCAACACCATGATTTGCCTCGTTCTGGACGTCAATATCCTCCTGCACATAAAAAATCATATACACATGTAAGTACCATATGGATCTTCATCCGACGAAAAGAATATACACGTCACTTACGTTTTCACTACAAGCACCCTCCTCATTCTTTTGAAAATCCTCCTCAGGTAAATTATCGTACGACGACCAGGATTCATTGTCGCTGCTATCATCATCATTTTTACTATCATCACCATTAGTACGATCAACAGTATCGCTACCATCGCACTCACTCGTGTCCAAAAACAGATCCGTAAATGCAGTTTCTTTATCCATTGAATGATCTCACAACCAACACTGCAATATCATAATAAAAAATGATCTATCTATTTTAAATCAAATTAAATGTACTACGATCATACAGATGAGAACTTCTTATCTAACAAGTGATTTTTACACTAGTATAAAAACACCTAATAGTCCCGGTTCGTAAGGGCCTTTAGTCCCGGTTCATGAACCGGGACTAATGGGTCGTTACTAATACCTCCACCCATTAGTCCCGGTTCAAACATGAACCGGGACCAATGTGCCTCCACGTGGCCCTGTGCGCCGAGCCCAGTCAGGGGGCCTTTGGTCCCGGTTGGTGGCACCAACCGGGACCAAAAGTCCATGTTTTTTTAGAAAAGTGGCTGCTTTAGGGGTTTTGGGGGTTATTTTTAGGTTGTTATTAGCTAGATAATAGAGAGAAGTGTCCTCTCTTATTTCTTCGTCCTTGGTTTACCAACGTTGCTGCTATATATGTTCATTTCACCAGCTGATATAATAACTCATGCATGCTCGCATCATACATCATCATATATAATAACAAGTCCTACTAATCATGCATCATCATACAACTTCTACTCGTTATTAATAATAAGTCATACGATCATCATCCTCATAGTCATCGAACCCAACCCTACATAATTGTTCTTAGCACATGATCATCAGTATCAGGTAGGACACACACTCTTAAGGTAAAATAGCATAAAACAATATAGACCCGGACTCTCCATTATGAAGAATGGCTGATTGTTGCTTCCAAGAAGCTCCTTACGACTGTCCATACATTTTTTTCATTCTTTGATTGTCATGTCTCCACTTATTTTAGAAACCCAGTATGGACAGTTCAGATTCGTAGGAAGACCTGGTTGTATGTTCAAAACATGAAGGCTACCGTGTGTATACATCAGATGAGGCACACAATAATTCGGGATTATCTGTTGAAAAACATAGTAATAACTTCGTAGTTAGCAATGATGTACTAGTTTTAGAAGTGTGCAAAAAGATGCACGGATGTCGTAATAGTAAAAAATCTTACCAGGGTATCTCCATGGTAGTTACCGTAGTTCAACACGGGCACTAGTGGCACGTATTGACCATAATGTTGGGGAGTTTGATTGTAGACATTGTAATTCTCAAGATCAGTACAAAATCCGACCAGATGATTTTTCTCCTGATAAGTTAGTTCGGAGCCTTCGGTGTAGTAGGTTTTGTCTACCATCTTCCGCACATTCTTTGAAGAATGAAAATAAGCTTTCAATGGAAATAAGTTGTCAACTATTTTGAAATAAACAATATAAATTACTTAATAACTATGTTAAGCTCACATGGCTCACATGGGGTAAGAGTTGGAGGTGTATCCACAAGGACGAAAATCGTAGGTCTCTCTTGCGCGATTGTAGGATCACCAAGATCCATGGTGACAAGCATACCCTCATCAAAACCATACATCTTGCAAAGTGATTCCCAATTTTTGCAACCAAAATGGGTTACACTCTGAGCATTGTATAGCTTTACTTGAAAATCCACACCATGATGGGTACTTAGGATAATTTTTTTGGTTTCCATACTTTTATGGTCTTCAAAACCCATCCTCTCCAAGACATAGCATCTTGCAAAGCATGGGATAAGCTAGTCGAATTGGAAAAGATAAAAAATACACGTTAAAATAGTTGAAGTCGTGCTCAATTACGAAAAAAAACTATTGTTGTCGTTGCGTACCGTATAAACATCGCAGGTCTCCTCGAGCTTAATGCTGAAGCGCCGATCTTCGTCCAGCTCAATGGACCTGTCGCAGATACCTCGGTCGTCGTGGCACCAGTCGCACTCCCCCGGGCGGTTTTCGTCGTCCGATGAGTACGACATTTTCGGCCTATGTTCATAATTCAAATATTAAATATATGTACTAAAAAACCTAAATTAGATCATTATTATTAATCACGGGTTGACTATCGGTAATGGTATGTAGCTCCTCCTTTCATTCCTGAGTGCATTATTACAACAAATTGTCTAGCACACGGGAATGTAGGAGAAGCTACCCCCACGACGGCGTGGATGATGGAGGGGGCTCCTAGATTTCTGCATGGAGTGCTCTTCAATTTTAGCATTCAAAGTAGGAGTTCTTCTCCAATATGAGCATTCAATAAGCAAAACCAAATCATAAAATAAAGTAATATTCAAATTAGCATGCATTCAATTATAACCAAAAGTACATCATCTCTTGTGTCCGTACATCGTCGAATACTCCTCGAATACTATCATACATATAGCATCGCTAATTAATACAGCTAGAACTGTAGCGCCCGACGGGTATCGTCGCGGGCGGTGGACACCCAAAGATAAGGAACGATCACAGGATCATAGCTCCAGTGAGATCCCTGAAGAACCTGCCAGGTATTGTTGAACCTGCCCTCCAACGCAACCATGTAGCGACGGACGTGCTCGTCCTCCTCGCTGACACAGTGACGTACCACCTCCGCGATGTGCGGAAGCCTCGGCACCGTCACTGGCCCACGCGACCGCCACCAAACAAGGATCGGGTCAACAACGGGCTGCCTCCTCACCAACCTACGTCCCCCAGAAGGTAGCACCTCCCAATACCAGTCCGGCGGAGCCCAGTCCCGAACATGGCCCTGATCAAGCAGGCCTCCACCGCCGAGTAGACGACGACGAGGATGCGGGATAAGCATCGCCGACGTCGATGCGGGAACTACGTACTTCTATATATAGTTAAATAAAGTAGTTTTGTTAATTAAATCAACTATCTAGTTCAACTACTAAGTACTTACTAAAAACAAAGTAGCACTTACTATATTGTACTTACTAAAAATAAACTAGTATTTTTCTAACTAACTAATATTTTTCTAACTAACTATATTACCAAAAAAATCTAAATAAAATAGTAATTATATTTTTCTAACTAGCTAGTTCAATTATAGTACTTACTAACACAATCTAAATATCACCAAAGAAATCTATTAACAATAATATCACCAAACATACTATGAACAAATTAATAGAAAAAAAATCTAACACAATATGAACAAATTAATTACACCAAAAAATCTATTAACAGAAAAAAAATCTAACACAATATGAACAAATTTATTACACAAAAAAATCTATTAACAGAAAAAAATCTAACACAATATGAACAAATTAATTACACCAAAAAAATCTATTAACAGAAAAAAATCTAACACAATATGAACAAATTAATTACACAATCTAAATTAACATACTATGAACTACATATCTAAATTACTACACATCTAATCTAACAAAAAAATCTATAAACTACAAAAAAATCTAAAAAAATCTAACAAAAATCATAAAACGTTGCTCACGGCGAGGTCGACGGCGACGGCGAAGGCGAGGTGCGGCGCGGGGCGGCGCGGGGCGGCGACGGCGTCGGGGCGGGGCGGCGACGGTGTCGGGGCGGGGCGGCGACGGGGCGGCGACGGCGAGGTGGCGGCAGGCGATGCCGTCGGGAGATCGAGAGGAGGAGGAGAGATCGAAGTGGGGACGCGGTTCTGAAATGTTCCTTATATAGCAAAGCCTTTAGTCCCGGTTGGTGGCACCAACCGGGACCAATGACCCCCTTTAGTCCCGGTTGGTACCACCAAACGGGACCAAAGGTCACTTTTCAGCAGCCCAAAGGGCGGGAAGCAGAGGGCTTTGGTCCCGGTTGGTGCCACCAACCGGGACTAAAGGGTAGGCATTGGTCCCGGTTGGAGCCACGAACCGGGACCAATGGTCATGTGCTGGCACAGTGCGGCACGAAAGTTTAGTCCCACCTCGCTAGCTGAGAGGGACGCGCAGTGGTTTATAAGCCCCACTGCTGCACCCCTCTCGAGCTCCTCTCCACTGCAGGCTTACGGGCCTACTTACTACCGCGTTGACTGATGGGCCTACTGGACCACCTGCGGGCCTGAATCCTGGCCCATGGTGGGTTTCTAGTCGTATTCAGGCCGTGGGGGCCCAGTAGGAGGCACTTTTTTTCTCTTTACTTATTGTTTCTATTTTTATTTTTTCCTAGATTTTTTGTTTTGTTTTCTGCATTATTTATTTTCTTTTGTTTTTTGCTTTATTTTTTAATTCTTTTTTGCTTTTAGTTTTAGAACAATTTTAAACTTTCTGTTAGTGCCATTAGTTCTCAAATTTGAAAACACTTTTTTTGTTTTTTTGTTTTGTGTCGTGCTTTATTTATTTTATATTGTTTTTACTTACAACAAAATACTTATTGTTGCTATTTTTATTTTTTTTCCCAGATTTTTTGTTTTGTTTTCTGCATTATTTATTTTCTTTTGTTTTTTTGCTTTATCTTTTAATTCTTTTTGCTTTTAGTTTTAGAAAAATTATAAACTTTCTGTTAGTGCCATTAGTTTTCAAATTTGAATACACTATTTTTTGTTTTTTTTTGCTTTATTTATTTTATTTTTTTCCAGTTTTTTTGTTTTGTTTTCTGCATTATTTATTTTCTTTTGTTTTCTGCATTAAAGCATTTCAAATGAACTCTGAAAAAGTTGAAAGTTGAAAGTTGGCATAGTATCACGAGTGCCGAACCATAAGACTAAAGAGGGGCATTTATCCTGTTTGTAGCCACCAACCGGTACCAATGGACGCGTCTAATTACTTATCTACGGTGGTTTCACTAGTGGGTTTTTTTAGTCCCACCTCGCCAAGCGAGAGGCACTCGCAGCTGTTTATAAGCCCTGAGTGCAGAGACGATGAAGAAGAGGCTCAATGCTCACCTGCACGTTGGTTCGCTTCAAGCCTTGAGGAATAGGGTAGACTGCACGGAGCTATGTGCAGTGCAGTTTACACTATTTTGAAAGGCTTGAAGCGAATTAACTAGCATTGCGCCTCTTTTTTATTTTTAATGACTTATTACCACACAGAAATAAATAGAAAAAATAAATATAGCAGAAAAGAAAAAAACTATATAAAAAACTACTCAGAAATAAATAGAAGAAAAAATAGTTGTGATTAACTTTACTAAAATATTTTTTATTTTTAATGACTTATTACAACTCAGAAAAAAATAGAAAAAAATAAATATAGCAGAAAAGAAAAAAACTATATAAAAAACTACTCAGAAATGAGAATAGATGCGCTTATAGAGAAAATTCAACCTAAATTCATAATAAATTTCTACTAACTTCAGAGAAATTCAGTATGAATTTAGGTCAAATTTCCTGTATAAGGGCATCTATTTTCATTTCGAGAGGAGCTCAATAAGGCAGAGAGGGAGGGGCTTATAAACCGGTGTGAGCACTCTTCGGTTGGCGAGGTGGGACTAAACTCTGATCCCAACGAGGACCAACACTTTAGTCCTGGTTGGTGGTATGAACCGGGACTAAAGGGAAACCTTTGGTCCCGGTTCGTGGCACCAACCGGGACCAATGGTGGTGGCCCAGGAGCAAGGTACATTGGTACCGGTTCGTCCCACCAACCGGGACCAAAAGGTCCAAACGAACCGGGACCAATGGCCCACGTGGCCCGGCCGGGCCCCGGGGCTCACGAACCGGGTCCAATGCCCCCATTGGTCCCGGTTCTCGATTGAACCGGGACTAATGGGCTGACCCGGCCTGGACCAATACCCCCTTTTCTACTAGTGTTATTGACAGATACAACTTTTTTTAACATACTAGACGGCTTACATGGCATGCACGTGCACTTCGGCCGGCCTGGCGTGGCTGCGGACGGCGAGGACGTTCCCGGAGAGGTTGATCACGGAGTTGCGGGCGGCGACGGCTTCCACGTAGGCCACGTCACCACGAAGACCTGCACGGAGGCGACACCACGTACGGCGGGCGACTCCAACAACGTCCGCGCCGGCCAGATCCCGAGTGAAGACGGGGAGAATGGTCGGCGATCGGCGGGGAAAGGCGGCGATCGGACGGACGGGTAGACGTTGGAATTGGCAGCGTGATCACGGCTAGATCGGCGGGGAAATGCGGCGATCGGCGGGTAAGGGCGGCGATCGGCAGGGCGGGCGACGTTGGATTGGGCCGCGTGATCAACGCAGGTCGTGGGTATTTTTTTTTCGCGCGACGGGGAGAGGGTACATGCGAGCCGGCCGTATCGGCTCGAGCCGTGCGCTCGGCTCTACCCGTATGGGCACGCCGCATACGGCGCGGGATACGTTAAGCACCGTATGCCCAAAATGCCCTTATACGTTAGGGGGGGTGTACCGAAGCAGACCTCATTTTTAAATGATAGGTTACGTAATAAGTATAGAAATTTACACACTAAAAATAAATTAACAACATGCTATCAAGGTGCATATGCACTAGTATAAAATGATGTCATTGTTTTACTAGGCGAAATGAATTAACAACATGCTATCAAGGTGCATATGCGCTAGTATAAAATTTGCACTGCCTTTTTTATTTCAGAATTTTGTAAAACCGAGCGAGATCCGCCTTGCCTGCTGGCTCCACTGCTTCTCCCCTCCTGTTGTAGCCAAGCTTTGTGGGCTGAACATCGTCGGCCCGATTAGCCGCTTGGCGGGGATGTGGAGGCGGACACCTTTACTTCGCCGGGCTCCGGAGGCGGAAGAGGAGAAAGGGCTCATGGCCGGACACGGGAAACGGGCGCCGACGATCATAAATTAGGTAAATTAATTATACCTCTAGAGCCGGACGAACACCATTTTTAGTTGAAGTATGGCCGAAACGTAATGAATTTCGTCAGGAGCCAGACGAGCACCGCTTTTAGTTGAAGTATGTCTAAAATGTAATGAATTTCGTCAGGTTTATATGAAATCCTGTCATGTTTGCACGAATTCCGTCCGGTTATTAGTTTGAATAGTAGTTGAAATATATGCGGGCAACGTTGGATGGCCGCACACGGTATGAGTGTCTGCGAATGGATGCGGGAGAAAATTTACGGTTCGCCGTTGGAGACGCCCTAGCATTCGATGGCTGGATCTCTCTACTTGCGAGATTGCGGTAATGTGGGGAGGAAGAAAGCTGGTGTCTCCGTGGTGTTACTACGATGGCCTCTCCTCGCGGTGTGTTCGCTCGTCGTTCTGGAGAAGATGAGCTGGGTTCAGGTTAATGATTGTTTGTTCGATGTAAGGAAGAGATAAATGTTGTGAGCAGCGCAAAGCTTCAATTTTGCCAGGAACCGAC
Organism: Triticum dicoccoides; assembly: GCF_002162155.2. Classification (NCBI taxonomy): domain Eukaryota; kingdom Viridiplantae; phylum Streptophyta; class Magnoliopsida; order Poales; family Poaceae; genus Triticum; species Triticum dicoccoides. The sequence continues at coordinate 796,112,621 of NC_041385.1, read as the reverse complement.
CGGGCAGAGACATGACTGGACTGGTCTGGTCATGTGGAGGTGCAGCACATGCTGGCATGCTGCGACTGTGCCCAAAAGTTGAGCCCAAAAGTGAAGGAGAGATTCACACTGTGGCAAGTCAAGTAAAACTGCTATCATTGCCAAGATCGTTCACACTGTGGTAAGTCAAGTAAAGGAGAGATTCCTGCCCAATGCAACTGTGGCATCACGCGTTGTTGTCGGCAGAACTGCAGCTCGATTAAACGGATCAGAGAGTCTAGTCCACATAAACCATAATAAGACCTCAAAAGAGCTGGCTGCCCTTGCGGCCAAAGCTGTTACACGCACCGGGTACCCATCGAGTAGAGGCATCCGGCTTTATAAATCAATAAAGCCACAAACGGCCCATCGAGTAGTTTTCTTATTTTTCAACCTAAACTAATTTCAAGAGTGGTGACTGATCTAAACTCCGGGTCAACGTTGCCATCGCTAACTTGTATGGCAAATATATTACTCGAGGAGAGTGTATCAAACCGCAGTTGTTACAAAGAGATACATAGGCTTGTTTCCAGGTGAGGACAGGAAAGCACGCCACGAGAAGACAGCTTCCTTATCGTCAGATGTGGAGAGGCGATTAGACCACAGGTCTAAATCTACGATGATCTGTTTTACCGAGAGGAAACAGTGATTTTCCACAGGATAGCCAGAAGGACGAATGGCCACAAGACGTGTGGGGCACCCGTTGGCATTGGCGCCACCCACAGCCGCTTAATGTCGATCGTCTAAACGTAGGCAGAATCCGAGGCGCTGCCAGATCCTGACCACGAGCGGGCAGGTGAGGAAGAGGTGCACGACATCTTCGTGAGAGGCACCACATCTTGGGCCAGGGCAGTTGTCGTCTGAAATGATGTGGTTGCGAGCCTGATTGACACAAGTGTTGAGGCGGAAATGATGTGCTTGCGAACCTGATGGACGCCAGTGTGTTAAGACGGTTGTTGAACAGCAACCATGCGAATATTTTGACCTTGTTTGGCACCCTCAAGCACCACATCGAGAGGGCGTTGCTTGTCAAGTTGTGGCATACGTGTCAAGTTGAAAGGCTTAGGATGTATGAGAAACAATCGCTAACCCTTTTTTTTACCCATCTCTCTATTTGGTTTTATTTTTTAAACACAATACAGACGCAAACACTCATATATATACACATATACACTCACTTCTATGAACGCATACACACATCCTATCCCCATGAGCAATTCCAAGAGACCGAGCCGGCATATCATCTTGAAATTTTACGAAATCATCGTACGGCCTCGTGGTCGATGGGAACGTCTCCTCCCAGTGAGGGTTCATCGCCGAAAATCCTGAAATAAATTCAGGATAAATGCGAACATCAGGACTTGAATCCGTGATGGGCTAGGATACCACTGTCCATCTAACCATACAACCACATGTTGGTTCACATATTTTTATTTGGTTGGAGGTATGTGAATGAAATAGACTAATATCAGAAAATATAATAAGAAATTAGGAATAGGCTATTTTGGTCGGACGCCAACTTCGTGAATACGACAACAATCATCTTACGTACTTATTTTCATAAATACTTGGCTACTTATTCATGTAAATTAAATTAACACTCAAAATTGCTTACCAGATGTCGTGCAAAATGCAATGTTATCAACATATACCTTAATTAAAATGGGTGGGTAAATAGTTAGTGCGCTCAATGGTGTACCTATTATTAATTAGCATATCATTGTATTAACTACCTACGACTACGAACTCGTGCATTAGCATCGATCACTTCTGCTTCGGTACAAACCCACCCCCTAAACACATCAACTATAGAGATCGATCCGTATCCCTTCATAATTAAGGGGACGATGGACATTAAGAGATTTTTTACTGTTACATAACCATTATTTATCGGGCACCGCTCAAAAAGGGTTCTAATTAGGCCCTTTCCAGTGTTCCAGGTGTATAGGTGCTAAGACTGCCACATAGTCAAAAAGCTATGTGGCAAAGCAATTAAAAAGGAGAGAGAGAGAGCACTTTGACGACCTTAGAAAGAAACGATACTAAGCACGCTGACCTATGTAAAATGCGTAGCCACCAATGCTAGGAGTTTAGTTGCTAAACAATTAAAAGAATGAAGCTTAGCGACAAAATCTAAGCACCTAGATATTGGGAAGATTTGTTGGTAAGCCCTTTAATGCACTTAACACCTTACCTAAGCACCAATTCATTGGAAGAGGTTTTACCGGACGTGAATGGATGTTTTGGAAAACATACGAAATTATGGGCATCTTCAACATTGACCTTCCAACCGCCCGCATCCGTCTGGACCATGCTGTCTGGACATGTGTTGTAATCCAATGGAGTACCCCATCCGTCCGCCGGCTGGTCTGGACCGCTTTCCCGTAGACCCAAGCAAACTACGGGGCTTTGCAGGCGTCTGAACCGCTGCCACACATGCGTCTGACACCCCGGACCAACCCAAACCCTCTCCCTCACCCCGTGCCCTTTCCTGACCGAAGTGGTTATCATGCATTCATGCCGCTCGAGAGCGCCAGCGCGGTATTCATGTCGGACCAGAGCAGACGCAACCTCTCATGTCGCTCCGGCATTGACAGGCACGCCGACCGATAGTGCCACCTGTGTCGCGTCCCAGTCCCGAGCATGTTTAATGCCGGAGGGACATGAGAGGATGGGACGAGAGGGATATCTACCACATTGAAAAGTACAACCCATTCGCCTTCCGGCATTTAACAGGCACGCTGGCTGAAAACAAACTCCGGTGCCCACACTGACATACCCCATCGCATGGCCTCACTGGCATCCAGTATTTAAACGAGGCCATTCCCGGCATAAACTGCACCACAAGATGGCTGCTCCACATCCTCCTCCCGTGCACCAGATCCACCATGACCGCGAGTGTTAACGCTTTGTGAAAAAACCCTCTCGATAGAGCCGAAGCACATGGTAGCCGCCCTTGCTGCCGGCTGTCCGAGTCATCGCGACAGGCGGATAAAGGCCATCGTGCCGTCCAGCTTCCTAGAGGTCTACGACGATGATCCAACGATGGAGACAGGCTCCGACGACGATTCTATTGGGAAACATAGTATAAAGCATAAATTCGGCCTATGGATCAAGTTCCCAGGATCACTATAAAGATGCATACAAAGTTAGATCGGATCGTTACCAACTTTGAGCTGCACCGGAAGAATAGTATGTGTAGATCAAATTTGAAGCCCCTCGAAACGTCCCATGAACGAATCCTCGAACAAAGATCGAAATCATGATCTCTGTATGGATTGCACACATAAGGGCTTGATGATTCGGCAGTGCATCATTGTCCAGAGCACGCATAAGGACTTCTCTATTATCTGGGACTAGAAAAAAACTAGAGAGAAAGAGGGGTCGCATCCATCAAGAGAACTTTTGTGTTCAATAGGGGCACCCCCTTAAGTATATATAGGTGGAGAGGGAGGGGTGGCCGACTTAGGGAGGGGGCTTCCCTCCCTTGGCGTGCCAGACAGGGATGAGGAGTCCTCCTCCAACTCTCCTGCACCCCGTTAGCTTGTCTAATAAGCTAAAGGGGGAGCGCCGCCGCTTACTGGGACTTTAGGCCCATTTGTTTACCGCCTTAATAAGCTTTAGCCTATTGGGGCAGCCCATGGAGTCTAGAATAATCTCAAGGGGCTCCCGGTAAATCCCAAAGCCCTCCTATATTATTTTAGGTCCTTGGAACTTTTTCCACCTTCCGTTTTAATTCGGTTTTCTACAAACGCTTTTGTTCTCTCTCGAAACTATTTCTTTTATTCCTGAAACTTTTTCAGTAAAATTTTCTCATATTCTTAACCTCTATAGAGCTCAATAGATCGTAAACCGTTAAGTGCGTGACCATGCAGGTTTGGTGAAATATAGACATGAATGAAACACATTTTTCTCAATGATTAATGGAGGAACTGTGGACATCCATATTGATACTCACATGAATCATATTCAAGTGAACCTTTGGTTATCATATGTTATTCCTTTTGCTACGCGATACTTTACAAATCCGAGGTGAGATATATCAGTATCCCCGTGAGAACAACACATGTCCGCTATACTGGTCTCAACGTTATCGATTTTGTTTCCTTTTCTCGTTCTTGTGTTCCAACATCCCCATGATCAATTCACAGTTTGTTTGGCTAGACGATGATGGATGGCGTCACACGGAGAGGGCCCTAAGAATATCTCTCTATCGTCGGAGGAGAAAAATCCCAGTCTTGGGCTATCTAGTCCCTCATCATACGTTTCCGACGAACCTGTAACGGATGACATTAGAAGAACCCCAAAATTCATCATCCGGTATGGAGTGACTCGATACTCTTACTGTCTAAGGAATCATGCATACATTAACTTCCCGTGTTATGGACTATAGAATTTTGATGATTTCATCTCTAAGTATAACATGTAACTTAGATCAATTCAACACAAGTGCCCTACCAACATCGTGATCGCAAATGTTGCTTGCATTATTGTTATGGCAATGATCAGGAAAACATAATCATCAATGAACACTTTAGCTAGTCCTAGAGGCAAGACTAGGAATCGTGTTTACTGTTTATAAATCTACCCGTGCTCATGAGTTTTCTTCTGAATCGCATATTCGAGAACCATAGCAGTTATATCATAGAATACAAACATTAATCATAAACCTGGAAATAAATAATAACTCAATTATTATTGCCTCTAGCACATATTTCAATAGTCTCCCACTTACACTAGAATAATCTATTTAACACTAATGCACTTTACATGACATACCGGTGTACATTATGCTTCTCTTGTGGTATAGACTTCGTCCAACTGATCTGACAAGTCCCGTCCATATGTAACTATGCATACCCATGTGTCTATACACGTTCACAAAATTCGTGATTTTTGTGGAATTGGCTTTGTATACATTGAATCAAGGGTAGGACCTTTGATTCCATAGACTATGTTATAGAGTCAGTATCTACAATCGAAACTACTATGCAGACGATGCACTACATGCACGACAGCTGCACGATGTCAATCTTGCCGGCTCCACTTTGATAATATGAATGGACTCACTAATATGTTCTATCGTCCGGAAATCGTCTGCGGTGCATAGTGTGTGTAGCGGTTGCAGTGTTCCGTTGGCACTAGTCATCTTCAAATCATACCAAGTTTATGAATGAACTATTTGACCCATCACCCTCTATTGTTACTTCTGAAGAAACAATATACTTAGCCTTTGTTTACATAATTCACTATAGTAACCAGTTTGGAATGATTACATTTACTGCGCTACCATTTAACGTATTTACACAAAATCCTTAATAGAGGTCAAAATCGCTTGGAGTACTGATAAAGACTGCATTAACGTATTTACACAAAATCCTTAATAGAGGTCAAAATCGCTTGGAGTACTGATAAAGACTGCATTAATATAATTACTTACAACAAGCCGGCATTGATGTAATCTATTTACAACAATTTCTTTATTTTCTCTATATATGAGAAACATGTCGTCACTCCTACTTTAGCAACTTTTTCACTGTTCTCCTATGATCAATACTGTATTATGTATGAATTGCACGATGTATTGCTCATGTGCAAAGGAACGAATATATGTTGTACAAGAGGTGGGCCACTACCTCAACTATACAAGGAACTAGGAGGTGGGCCCAATA
>NC_041385.1:796104887-796106717 GCF_002162155.2 Triticum dicoccoides | reverse complement strand
GGGGCACCGCTGCTAACACAAAGACAGGACCGGAACTCCTCAAATGACGCCGTATAGGCAAGCCCCTGGTCATGATATCTGCAAATTGTTGGGAAGTAGGGACGTGAAGAACACGAATATGGCCGAGGGCCACCTGTTCCCGAACAAAATGAATATCCAACTCAATATGCTTGGTCCGACGATGATGTACCGGGTTGGCAGAAAGGTAGACCGCAGAGACGTTGTCACAGTAGACTACCATAGAACGATCCACAGGACAAGAGAGCTCCTGAAGAAGCTGGCGAAGCCACGAACACTCGGCGACGACGTTGGCCACCGCACGATACTCAGCCTCAGCACTGGAGCGAGAGACCGTAGGCTGTCGCTTGGATGACCACGAGATGAGTGAAGGTCCAAGGAAGACCCAATAGCCCGAGGTGGAGCGACGAGTGTCAGGGCAGCCCGCCCAGTCGGCATTGGAGTAGGCGGTGAGGGTGGTGTCGGCGGAGGCGTAGAGCATGACGTCAAGATCCATAGTGCCACCGATATAGCGAAGAATCCGCTTGACAGCGGCCCAGTGAACGTCCATAGGAGCATGCATATGGAGACAGACCTGCTGCACGGCATACTGGATCTCCGGTCGAGTCAGAGTGAGGTACTGGAGAGCACCAACAATAGACCGGTAGATTGCAACATTCAAAGCTGGAGAACCATCCATGGCAGAGAGCTTGGCCTTCGTATCAACAGGCGTAGCAGCGGGCTTGCATTTAAGCATTCCAGCATGATCCAAGAGCTCATGACCGTACTTCCATTGATGAAGAAAGAAGCCATACGGATGGCGCACCACCTCAACACCAAGGAAGTAGTGCAAAGGACCCAAGTCCTTGATGGCGAAATCAGCGCGAAGACGATCAGTGAGCTGACTGAGAAGGCCAGCCGTACATGCCGTCAGGATGATGTCGTCGACATAGAGCAGCAAGTAGGCCGTGTCGGAGCCCTGGTGATAGACAAAGAGCAATGCATCCGAGCGGGTGGAGTGGAACCCGAGCTGGTGTAGAAACGCTGCGATGCGCTGGTACCAAGCGCGCGGAGCCTGCTTGAGTCCGTACAAGGACCGCGAAAGCAGGCACACGTAGTCGGGCAGTGCGGGATCAACAAACCCCGTGGGCTGCTGGCAGAAGACCTGCTCCTCGAGGTGACCATGAAGGAAGGCATTGGAGACGTCCATCTGGTGCACCGGCCAAGCACGGGAGACCGCAAGGTGGAGTACCGTGCGAATCGTGCCGGGCTAAACAACTGGAGCGAAGGTGTCGGTGAAGTCGATGCCAACACGCTGCCGAAAGCCACGAACAAACCAGCGCGCTTTATGGCGATCAAGGGTACCATCAGGCGGAGCTTGTGTTTGAAGACCCGCTTCCCGGTAATCACGTTGGCGTGCTGGGGACGGGGAACAAGCTGCCACGTCCGATTGCGCAGCAGGGCGTCAAACTCCTCTTGCATCGCAGCCATCCAGAGCGGGTCACAAAGAGCGGATCGAACAGAGGACGACAATGGCGATGGAATAGAGGTGGAGGCCACGTGGACGTAGTCATCCGAGGCGTAGCTTGAGCTCGGGCAAAAAATGCCCGTACGGGCATGGGTGACCGGACCGGCCACATGCGTCGGTGAGGAGGGTGCCGAGACGGGCGCCGAGGCTGCGGGCGCCGAGCGGGCGGCAGAGGTACAGACGCCGAGGCGGTGGCGGAGGCCGCGGGCACCGAGGGTGCCGAGGCCGTGGGCACCGAGGGGGCGGCGGAGGCCGCGGGCGTTAGGGCCGTGGGAGGAGGGGGCGTCGAGGCCGCCAGCGCCGCG
>NC_041385.1:796052800-796104562 GCF_002162155.2 Triticum dicoccoides | reverse complement strand
AAGCCAGGGTGGGCCAGAGGCACGCAAGCGCCCTGGGAGAGGCGTCGAGGAGCCCGCGTCATCGGTGACTGGAGGAACAGCCAGGGGTACCTGCTGAAACGGAAACACATGCTCATCACAGTAAACGTGCTGGAAAGTGAACACACGGTGGGAGATAGGAACATAGCACCTATATCCCTTGGAGTTAGAGGGATAGCCGATGAAGATGCAAGTGACACAACGGGGTGCAAGTTTGTGGGGAGCGGTGTCGGCAGTGCTAGGATAGCAAAAGCACCCAAAAATACGCAAGCCATCGTAAGATGGGGGCGTACCAAAGAGAAGGTGGTGAGGTACGTAGTTCCACCGTGGGCGGCAGGGTCGAGGGTTAAGGATAAGTGAAGCAGTAGCAAGTGCGTCCGGCCAAAAGTGAGGCGGCATGTTAGCATGGAACAGGAGCATGTGAACGCAGTCGTTCAGAGTGCGAAGGACGTGTTCGGCTCGACGGTTCTGCTGTGAAGTATACAGGCATGTGAGACAAAAAAATTGTGCCGTGGTGTGACAGAAAAGTGCGGAAAGCAAGATTGTCGAACTCTTTTCCATTGTCAGTCTGAAGAGCAAGAATGGGACACCCAAACTGCGTGCTGACATAGGAGTAAAAAGCCGTCAAAGTGGAGAGTGCATCCGACTTTCGCCGCAAAGGAAAAGTCCACACATAGTGAGAATAATCACCAAGGATAACCAGATAGCATAAATAACCCAAATTACTAGGAACCAGAGAGGTCCACACATCGCTATGAATCAACTGAAAGGGAAAAGAAGCTATGGTGGTGGAGTTATTAAACGGAAGGCGAACATGTTTGCCGACACGACAGACATGACATGTGTGATCCTCTATCTTATTACAACTGAAACTGAAACTCCTAAGAATATGACGAAGAGTGACGGTGTTGGGATGACCCAAACAAGCATGCCAGAGATCGACCCCAGAGAGAGCAACTGGTGCGGTGGTGGAGGTGGATGGCGGATGCACCGGACAGAGCTCGTCAGGGCTGTCACATCGGTGAAGTACCATCCTGGTTTGAGCCTCCTTGACACAAAAATCAAGCTCGCCATATTCAACAGTAACATGATTTTCACGAGTTAAACAATGAACAGAAACATGATTCTTCATAAGATGAGGTGACACAAGTATGTTAGACAAAGTTAAAGGCATGAAATTAGAAGGAAAAGAAGTGTGCCTGACATGTGTGATAGGAAGTGTGGAACCGTTGCCGACAATGATGTGGCCGGTGGTGATGAGAGTGAAGGAGGCCAGATTACCAGGATGAGCAAACATGTGAGCCGTAGCCCCGGTGTCCATGTACCAATCACCTCCTCCAGTGTAGGTGTTCGTTGTAGGCGCGGTGTGTAGTGCAGTGAGGAGCGCCGGATCCCAAGGCGCCGGTGGCAGGGCCGCCGAAGGCCACGGTGGTGCCACAGGGAGGCCGTAGCCACCGCTCAGCTGTGACGGTGGGTACTCTCCATAGGGTTGCGGAGCCGCGTAGTACGCCTGGTGAGCCAGCAGGCGCGGCACGGGAAGGGTCTGTGCAGGGGCCGGTGGAACCGGTATGGTGTAGGCATGAACAACACCGGTCTACAGGTTGTAGCCGGAGGCCCACGGATGGGACACTTGGAACTGATGCTGCTGACGGGGCGGGCTGGTGCCCTGCGGCTGCTGCTGCTGGCCACCGCGGCAGCCCCCACCGTGCCGTTCGGCAGGAGGGGCGGGAGGGGCGGGCGGGCCGTACATCAGCGGGAGTAGCTCTTACTGTTGGGGCGTCGGGTGCTGCGGCGGCGCGGGAAGGGTGTCAGGTGGCGCTGCTGCAGGGGCGTGGCCGGGGCAGCGGGAGGTGCTGAGGGCCCGCCGTGGTGTTGCCAGCAACGAGGGCGGTGTGGATGGCCCGTGCCTTCACCTGCTTCATCCGCCGGTCCTCCAATCGGAGGTACGCAACGAACTTGGTGAACGACGGGTTGGGGATGAGGCTGAGGTTCGCCGCGGCATTGTCGAAGTCCTCGTTGAGCCCGGCGGTGAGCATGCTGAGGAGAAGCTCATCATCATTCCTCGCGCCAATGTTGCGCAGCTCGTCAGCGAGAGTCTTGAGGCGACAACAGTAATCGTCAACGGAGGTGCTTTCCTGGTGCCACCCAAAAAACTCTCGCTCCAAACAAACGCGCCACTGGATTTGGTTGTCGGTGAAGAGCCTGTTCAGCTTGGACCATGATACGTCTCCAACGTAGCTACTTTTCCAAACCCTTTTCGCTTGTTTTGGACTCTAATTTGCATGATTTGAATGGAACTAACCCGGACTGACGCTGTTTTCAGCAAAATTGCCATGATGTTATTTTTGTGCAGAAATAAAAGTTCTCGGAATGACCTGAAACTTCACGGAGGTACGTTTTGGAATTAATGAAAAATATTGGCGAAAGAATCAGTAGAAGGGGGCCCACACCCTAGCCAAAAGGGTCGGGGGCGCCCCCTAGGGCGCACCCCCTGCCTCGTGGGCCCCCCTGGAGCTCCACCGACCTCAACTCCAACTCCATTTATTCACGTTCGGGGAGAAAATATCAGAGAGAAGGATTCATCGCGTTTTACGATATGGAGCCGCCGCCAAGCCCTGTTCTTGCTCGGGAGGACTGATCTGGAGTCTGTTCGGGGCTCCGGAGAGGGGAATCCATCACCATCGTCATCCTCAACCATCCTCCATCACCAATTTAATGATGCTCACCATCGCGCGTGAGTAATCCCATCATAGGCTTGTTGGACGGTGATGGGTTGGATGAGATTTACCATGTAATCGAGTTAGTTTTGTTAGGGTTTGATCCCTAGTATCCATTATGTTCTAAGATTGATGTTGGTATGACTTTGCCATGCTTAATGCTTGTCACTAGGGCCCGAGTGCCATGATTTCAGATATGAACCTATTATGTTTTCATGAATATATGAGTTTCTTGATCCTATCTTGCAAGTTATGGTCACCTACTATGTGTTATGATCCGGCAACCCCGAAGTGACAATAATCGGGACCACTCTCGGTGATGACCGTAGTTTGAGGAGTTCATGTATTCACTAAGTGCTAATGCTTTGGTCTGGTACTCTATTTAAAGGAGGCCTTAATATCCCTTAGTTTCCAATAGGACCCCACTGCCACGGGAGGGTAGGACAAAAGATGTCATGCAAGTTCTTTTCCATAAGCACGTATGACTATATTCGAAATACATGCCTACATTATATTGATGAACCGGAGCTAGTCCTGTGTCACCCTATGTTATAACTGTTGCATGCTGAATTACATCCAACATAATTACCCATCATTGATCGATTGCCTATGAGCTCGTTTCATATTGATCTTTGCTAAGTTACTTCTCCGTTGCCACTGTTACGATTGCTACAAAACTTCTACTATTACTTTTGCTACCGTTACCGTTACTTCCATACTACTTTGCTACTAAACACTTTGCTACAGATATTAAGTATTTCAGGTCTGGTTGAATTGATAACTCGGCTACTAATACTTGAGAATATTCTTTGGCTCCCCTTGTGTCGAATCAATAAATTTGGGTTGAATACTCTACCCTAAAAAACTCGTTGTGATCCCCTATACTTGTGGGTTATCAAGACCTTTTTCTGGCGCCATTGCCGGGGATCATAGCTCTATTCTCCGAGTCACTTGGGATTTATATCTGTTGATTACTATGAGGAATTTGAAAGATCAAAGAACCAAGATTTCTCCCTCAACTTCGAGGGGAGGTAAGGAACTGCCATCTAGCTCTGCACTTGATTCACCTTCTGTTTTGAGTAAACTTGTGACACCTACACCTACTATTGATTTTGATATGTCGCTTGTTATTGATGATGCCACTTCTGCTATGCATGATGCTTGTGATGATACTACCTCTCTGCTTGATAATAATATGCCACTAGGTGAATTTCTTGATGAACAAGTTGCTAGGGTTAGAGAGAATGAAATTACTGAAATTGATGATATTAATGAAAGTGATGATGAAGATTCTCCCCATAGATATGAATTTCCTGTTGTACCTAAGGGTTATGTTATGGATGACGAAACTGCTAGAGACTTCTTTGCTTGCAATGAAAGATATGATCTTAAGAAACTGTTAGGTAAGCTGAAAGAAAAGTCTTTGAATGCTAGAAAGAAATATGACCTTGCTTTTGCTACTTCACCTATTTGTGGTACTGATAAGGATTATGAATTCTTTGTCGATCCTGAGTTAATTACTTTGGTTGAATTTGATCCTTTCTATGGCTATGAATCTGAAACTGTTGTGGCACATCTTACTAAACTGAATGACATTGCCACCCTATTTACTCATGAAGAAAAAATTATCTATTACTATATTCTTAAATTGTTTCCTTTCTCGTTAAAGGGTGATGCTAAAATATTATATTTACTAATTGGAGGCACCTTTAAAGCCTTCTCATTAATCCACATCTACAAAATTATTTACACCGTTGGATTGTATAATTTAAGTCTAAGATAAAAGAAACTTACGTAACACAGATGGTCCAAAAAATTCATCTGACACGTTTAACATTGGTGAAAGAAAACAAAAAAATCAGCCACGGTTCCATAAAAAAGATAGGCTCCTTCCATAAAAATTGGGCACTGAAAAAGAAAAAGAAACAAGGAAAGAGTCCACATTTCCCTCAGAAAAGGATAATCTCCTTCCATTAAAAGTCCAACGATCAAAACAAGGAAATAAAATAAGGAAAGAGTCCACAGTTTCCTAAAAAAGGGATAATCTCCTTCCATAAAAACCCCAGCGATGAGAAAAAAATCAGATCTGTTTGATTACACTTTAAAGTTCATTGGTAAAATCTTCCTTTTTCCCGATTAAAAAGAAAAAAAAGTCACGCAAAAATGAAAAATATCTGTCTCACGACTCCTCACGGCTGAAACTTATATGTAACATATATATGGCATGGCCAAAAAGAACACCTACACGTAATGTTAGTGAGAGGAAAGAAAGAAATCATCAATGGGTTCCTTATATAAAAAGGATAGCATCCTTCCATAGATATTCCATCGATTTAAAGAAAAAGAAACATATTGCTAATATGTGTTTGCAAATATAGTACGTATCATGTATTTTTTATCCTAATAAAAAGATAGAAATAATAGTTATTAAAACATAATTATTTACATATAACTTGCTGAATTATTAATAACAAAAGATTTTGATTGTATCATGTGGCACAAATATCTCATATAAACAGTACTGTTTTTCTACAGCCACTACTTTCCCTCTCATATTAACATGATTGTCTGTGCGATATAGATATGTATAGTATGGATATAAAATATTAAAATCTTCCTTTGCTGATTAATCACAAAAGAAATTCTTTAAAAAGTTGCCGGTACATACAAGAACTTATAATCGGAATATCTATGGTGCTTATAGTATAATAAGAATATACAACAACCCCCAACCCCCGCAAAAAAAGAGAATATACAACTGCCTCCTTTTTAAATATGTACATTATTCACTATGATAGTTTATGTGTCCATTATTCTATATAGAAACAAAGCTTTTTAATTCTACCATGCTTCCATTGCAAAAAGGAAGATGTATGTCTTTTTTTTATTGAATAAGAAAGTAAGATATATGCTACAATAGGGCACTTCATCATTATACCTTTTAGAAAATTTTAAATCACGAGTACATATGATACATGCAACAACTTCTGCGTTTGTAACCATGTTTTGTAGCAACATAACACATATACTTTTATGTAATCTTGATAAAATAGGACATCCATATTTCCACATATCATCCATAAATATGACGTGGTTCGCCATCACATAGCGATATTACTTATACTGTGTGACACAATTGGATGCAAACAATCCAATCACAAAATAGTCGAAGCAATGTAACTTCATTGGACCGTATGTGCATGTGTGGTAATAATAACCTATACCAACATATGTAAATCAGTGTTTCAAATTTCCATTTTCTCAAAACTTTGTTTTATCTAATATTAAGATTGCTAGCCCATGCAGGTGCACGGGTTGACGACTAGTATGGTTTAACTCTCTTGCTCTTGGTTGTGTGCGTAGTCCCCAGGATATGATTTATGACTTCTCTGCAAAATATTTCCCTGCTCATAAGAAACAAGTTGCCCTACGGGAAATATTTAATTTTGTGCAAATTGAAAAAAAGAGTCTCCAACAATCTTGAGGGAGGCTTCTCCAATTATTTAATGCTTTGCCTGATCATCCTCTCATGAAAAATTAAATACTTGATATCTTTTATAATGGACTAACCGGTGCTTCCAGAGACCACCTGGATAGTTGTGCTGGTGGTGTTTTCAGGGAAAGAACTATTGAGCAAGCTGGATTGCTACTGAATAATATACCGAGTAATGATAATGATTGGACACTTCCTGAACCAACTCCTAAGCCAACTCCAAAGAAAAGGGGTATTCTATTTCTCAGTCCTGAAGATATGCAAGAGGCAAAGAAATCTATGAAAGAAAAAGGTATTAAAGATGAAGATGTTACGAATTTACTGCCTATTGAAGAGATACATGGTCTTGATAACCCGACATAGGTAGTAAAGGTAAATTCTCTCTATTGATAAGGGTGAAATCCCATCTACAAAGTTTGCTAGTCAATGCTTGGATGATTTTGATAATTTTATTGTTAAACAAGAAGACTTCAATGCTTATTTTAGTAGACAATTAAACACAATGCTTATATGGTTGAACAATTGAGTGATTATATGTGAAGAGTTAAAAGTGGTCTTAAGCTTATTAGTAAACATGCTTCCATGGTTACCACTCAAGTAGAACAAGTACTTAAGACACATGATGATTTGCTTAATGAGTTGAATAACAAGAATAATGATAATGCTGTTAGAGTTATGACTAGAGGTGGTAAAATGACCCAGGAACTTTTGTATCCTGAGGGCCATCCTAAGAGAGCTGAGGAAGACTCTCAAAGAATTAATACTGATACACCTAGTCCTTCTAATAAAAAGAAAAAATAATAAGGATAGGACTTTGCATGCTTCTAGTGAACCTGTTATTGACACACCTGAGAATCCCAATGATATTTCTATCTCTGATGCTGAAACACAATATGGTGATGAACATGAACCTAGTGGTAATGTTAATGATGATGTTCATGTTGATGCTCAACCTAGTAATAATAATGATGTAGATATTGAACCTGCTGTTGATCTTGATAACCCACAATCAAAGAATCAACGTTATGATAAGAGAGACTTTGTTGCTAGGAAGCACGGTAAAGATAGAGAACCATGGGTTCAGAAACCCATGCCTTTTCCTCCTAAGCCATCCAAGAAAAAGGATGATGAGGATTTTGAGCGCTTTGCTAAAATGATTAGACCTATCTTGTTTGCGTATGCATTTGACTGATATGCTTAAAATGAATCCCTATGCTAAGTATATGAAAGATATTGTTACAAATAAAAGAAAGATACCGAAAGCTGAAATTTCCACCATGCTTGCTAATTATCTTTTAAGGGTGGAATAACAAAGAAACTTGGAGATCCAGGAGTACTAACTATACCATGCTCCATTAAAATAAAGTATGTTAAAACTGCTTTATGTGATCTTGGAGCTGGTATTAGTGTTATGCCTTTCTCTTTATATCGCAGACTTGATTTGATAAGTTGACACCTATTGAAATCTCCTTACAAATGGCTGATAAATCAACTGATATACCCATTGGTATTTGTGAGGATGTGCCTGTTGTGGTTGCAAACATTACTATTCTAACAGACTTTGTTATTCTTGATATTCCCGAGGACGATAGTATGTCGATCATCCTTGGCTGACCTTTTCTGAATACCGCAGGGGCTGTTATTGATTGCAATAAAGGCAATGTCACTTTTCATGTTGATGGTAATGAGTATATGGTACACTTTCCGAAGAAACAACCTCAAGTTCATAGTATCAATTTTATTGGAAAAATTTCAACTATTACTATTGGAGGTTTTGAATTCCCTCTTCCTAATATGAAAAGTTCTTATTGTTGGGGACATGCATATCCCCGTTGAGGTAACTTAGGGTTATTCGAAAATTCTTCGGTTTCATGTTATTGGAAGAAGTTTGTTAACAAGACTTGATCAACCTTGTTAGTGGATTCCTTTGGATAAGCATGCCTATGCATCGGAAGTATGTTAGACTTAGATGTGTTTGTCACATGTTTCATGATACTCTCTTTGCGCTTCAATTCTTGTCTTTCATGTGAGCATCATCGAAATCTCAATGCCTAGCTAGGGGCATTAAACGATAGCGCTTGTTGGAAGGCAACCCAATTTTATTTTTGTTCTTTGCTTCTTGATCTTGTTTAGTAATAAATAATTCATCTACTTATGGTTATATGTAGTTTTATGTTTTAATTAGTGTTTGTGCCAAGTAGAACCTTTGGGAATACTTGGGTGAAGTCTTCGCGATCTTGCTGTAAAAAACAAAAACTTTTGCACTCACGAGATTAGCTGTCATGTTTTACTGGAGAGTGATTTTAGGTTGATTATTTTTTTCAGATGATTAATAGACAAATTACTCACGTCCACCAATTTATTTAAGAATTTGTAGAGTTACATACGTATTCGAAAGTTACAGATTTCTACAGACTGTTCTGTTTTTGACAGATTCTGTTTTTCGTGTGTTGTTTGCTTATTTTGATGAATCTATGAGTAGTATCGGGGGGTATGAACCATAGAGAAGATGGAATACAGTAGGTTTAACACCAAAATAAATAAAGAATGAGTTCATTACAGTACCTTAAAGTGATGGTTTATTTTTTTATACAAACAGAGCTCATGAGATTTTCTGTTGAAGTTTTGTGTTGTGAAGTTTTCAAGTTTTTGGGTAAAGATTTGATGGATTTTGGAATGAGAAGTGGCAAGAGCCTAAGATTGGGTATGCCCAAGGCACCCCAAGGTAATTCAAGGACAACCAAAAGCCTAAGCTTGGGGATGCCCCGGAAGGCATCTCCTCTTTTGTCTTCGTTTATCGGTAACTTTACTTGAGGCTATATTTTTATTCACCACATGGTATGTGTTTTGCTTGGAGTGTCTTGTATGATTTGAGTCTGTGCTTTTTGTTTACCACGATCATCCTTGTTGTACACACCTTTCGGGAGATACACACATGAATCGGAATTTATTAGAATGCTCTATGTGCTTCACTTATATCATTTGAGCTAGACAATTTTGCTCTAGTGCTTCACTTATATATTTTTAGAGCACGGTGGTGGTTTTATTTTATAGGAATTATTGATCTCTCATGCTTCACTTATATTATTTTGAGAGCCTTTTATAACAGCATGGTAATTTGCTTTGGTTATAAAATTAGTCCTATTATGATGGGCATCCAAGATGGGTATAATAAAAACTTTCATATGAAGTGCATTGAATACTATGAGAAGTTTGATGCTTGATGATTATTTTGAGATATGATGATGGTGATATTAGAGACATGCAAGTTGATTAATTGTGAATTTAGAGAAAACTTGTGTTAAAGTCTGTGATTCCCGTAGCATGCACGTATGGTGAACCGTTATGTGATGAAGTTGGAGTATGATTTATTTATTGATTGCCTTCCTTATGTGTGGAGGTCGGGATCGCGCAATAGTTAACTCCTACCAACCGTTCCCCTAGGAGCATGCATGTAGTAATTTGTTTTGATTACTTGTAGACTTTTGCAACAAGTATGTGAGTTCTTTATGACTAATGTTGAGTCCATGGATTATACGCACTCTCACCCTTCCATCATTGCTAGCCTGTCTAGTACCGCGCAACATTCGCCGGTACCATACACCCACCATATACCTTCCTCAAAATAGCCACCATACCTACCTATTATGGCATTTCCATAGCCATTCTGATGATGGGCTTCCTCAAAAGTGCCCTAGGTCTTCGTGAGCAAGCAAGTTGGATGCACACCCACTTAGTTTCTTTTGTTGAGCTTTCATAAACTTATAGCTCTAGTGCATCTGTCGCATGGCAATCCCTACTCACTCACATTGATATCTATTGATGGGCTTCTCCATAGCCCGTTGATACGCCTAGTTAATGTGAGACTATCTTCTTCTTTTTGTCTTCTCCACAACCACCATTCTATTCCACCTATAGTGCTATGTCCATGGCTCACGCTCATGTATTGCGTGAAGATTGAAAGAGTTTGAAAATATTAAAGTATGAAACAATTGCTTGGCTGAAACCGGGGTTGTGCATGATTAAATACTTTGTGTGATGAAGATAGAGCATAGCCAGACTATATGATTTTGTAGGGATAACTTTCTTTGGCCACGTTATTTTTAGAAGACATGATTGCTTTGTTAGTATGCTTGAAGTATTATTGTTTTTATGTTAATATTAAACTTTTGTCATGAATCTTTCGGACCTGAACATTCATGCCATAATAAAGAAAATTACATTGAGAAATATGCTAGGTAGCATTCCACATCAAAAAATCTTTTTTATCATTTACCTTCTCGAGGACGAGCAGGAATTAAGTTGGGGATGCTTGATACGTCTCTAACGTATCTATAATTTTTTATTGTTCCATGCTATTATATTATCTGTTTTTGATGTTTAATGGGCTTTATACGCTGTTTTATATTATTTTTTGGACTAACCTATTAACCGGAGGCCCAGTGCCAGTTTTTGTTTTTTTTGCCTATTTTAGAGTTTTGAAGAAAAGGAATATCAAACGGAGTCCAAATGGAATGAAACGGAGTCCGAAGAAATATGATATTCTTGTTGTTGGGGACATGCATATCCCCGTTGAGGTAACTTAGTGTTATTCGAAAATTCTCCGGTTTCATGTTATTCAGAAGAAGTTTGTTAATAAGACTTGATCAACCTTGTTAGTGGATTCCTTTGGATAAGCATGAGATGGATAAATTTAGGAAGAACAACTTTCTGTACCCTCCTTTTACTTTCTGTTATTTAGAATAAATAATGCAAATATAGTATTTTCTGTCTGTTTTCTAAATTATCCTTGCAATAAAAAAATACCCCGAAAATAAAAGTTCTCCAAATGCCCTGGAAACTGAGTATGATTTTTTGTAGAATATTTGAGAATTTTTGGCACCTAGAACACATCATGGGGATACATGATACCTCTCCAACCTAACTATAATTGTTGATTCTTTCATGCTATTATATTATCTGTTTTGGATGTTTAATGAGCTTTCATTTGCTCTTTTATATTATTTTTGTGACTAACCTATTAACCGGAAGCCCAGTGCCAGTTTCGTTTTTTTGCCAATTTTAGAGTTTTGCAGAAAAGGAATATCAAATGGAGTCCAAACGGAATGAAACCTTCACGAGGATCATTCTTGGACCAAAAGCAATCCAGAAGACTTAGAGTTGAGGTCTGGGACTCTACGAGGAGGCCACGAGGCAGGAGGGCGCGCCCGCACCCTTGTGGGCCCCTCATAGCTCCATCGACATACTTCTTTCGCCTATATATACTCTTATACCCTAGAAACATCACGGGGAGCCACGAAACCACTTTTCCACCGCTGCAACCTTCTGTACCCATGAGATCCCATCTTGGGGCCTTTTCCGGCGATCTGTCGGAGGGGGAATCGATCACGGAGGGCTTCTACAACAACACCATTGCCTCTACGATGAAGCGTGGGTAGTTTACCACACACCTTTGGGTCCATAGTTATTAGCTAGATGGCTTCTTCTCTCTCTTTGATTCTCAATACAATGTTCTCCTCGATGTTCTTGGAGATCTATTCGATGTAATATTCTTTTGCGGTGTGTTTGCTGAGATCTGATGAATTGTGGATTTATGAACTTGATTATCTATGAATATTATTTGGTTCTTCTCTGAATTCTTATATGCATGATTTGATATCTTTGCAAGTCTCTTCGAATTATCGGTTTAGTTTGGCCTACTAGATTGATCTTTCTTGCAATAGGAGAAGTGCTTAGCTTTCAGTTCAATCTTGCGGTGTCCTTTCCCTGTGACAGTAGGGGAAGCAAGGCACATATTGTATTGTTGCCATCGAGGATAAAAAGATAGGGTTTATATAATATTTCTTGAGTTTATCCCTCTACATCATGTCATCTTGCTTAATGCGTTACTCCGTTCTTACGAACTTAATACTCTAGATGCATGCTGGATAGCGGTCGATGTGTGGAGTAATAGTAGTAGATGCAGAATCGTTTCGGTCTACTTGACACGGACGTGATGCCTATGTTCATGATCATTGCCTTAGATGTCTTCATAATTATGCACTTTTCTATCAATTGCTCGGCAGTAATTTGTTCACCCACCGTAATACATGTTATCTTGAGAGAAGCCACTAGTGAAACCTACGGCCCCTGGGTCTCTTTTATATTATATTACATATCTTTTGTTTACATCGCATCTTGTTTACTATTTCACAATCTTTACTTTCCAATCTATACAATAAAAATACCAAAAATATTTACTTTACTATCTTTATTAGATCTCACTTTTGCAAGTGACTATGAAGGGATTGACAACCTCTTTATCACGTTGGTTGCAAGGTCCTTGATTGTTTCTGCAGGTACTAGGTGACTTGTGTGTCGTCTCCTTCTGGATTGATACCTTGGTTCTCAAAAAACTGAGGGAAATACTTACGCTACTTTGCTGCATCACCCTTTCCTCCTCAAGGGAAAACCAACGCATGCTCAAGAGGTAGCAATACACCAGTTGGCCACGAGGGTGGAGGGCGCCCCCCTACCTTGTGGGCCCCACGTGGCCCCCTCCCCTTATTACAGTACCCACACACTTCGTCTTCCTCCAGAAAAAATCATCTCATAGCTCAAACTCGTGTTCTTGCTCGTTTTGCTGCCATTTTTTATCTCCTTGCTCAAAGCTCCATTCACAAAACTGCTTTGGGGGATTGTTCTTTGATATGTGACTAATCCAATGGTCCAATTTCTTTTTGTTCTAGTGCTTTATTTATTGCAATTTTTTGGTGCTGAGGTGACCCTGTTCTTGAGCTTGCATGTCAAATTTATATGGTCCAAAGTAGTTTTAATGCAAGATATAGCCTCTAGGCACTTGTGGGAGTAGTTGCTATCAATCTTGTTGAGTTTGGTTCACTTTTAGTTTGAGTCACTAAAAATTTCAGAAATTTTTCAGAGGAAGAAAAATGTTTAGGAAAATGTACCAAGGTGGTTCTTCTAGGAAGCAGGCACCGAGGCTCGCGATACGTGAGCCGGATCTCGAAGCACGAAGAGGAGCTCCAGGTGCAGCCTTGCGAATGGCCGTCGGATGAATTTATGATCCAAGTAGGCTTCAAGGATAAATTTTATGTGTATGTGTGTAATGCTGATCTTGAGGACTTCGTATCAGATAAGTGCCGCCGATACTATCACCTCACTGATTCTTTTGTGCGGAGGTTTAACTTTTCATCTAAGCGCAACACTCACACTGTTATATTTGACCTCTATGATAAATCATATACCATGGACCTTGAAGATTTTAACACTACTTGCAAAATCCCACAGTGGGGCATCTTTAGTGAACCTCACAATTTGAATATAATGATTTCCTTGCTAGCATCACTATCGGAGAAACTAGAAATATCACACAAGCTACCATAGGGAGCATTCATTTTCCTGACATACATTACTTTGCTCTCTTTATAGGTAGATGCATTAATGGTAAGCATGATCATAGCCACATTTGTGTCCCCGGTCTTAGTGTCCTCAAGAGTGCGGTATTAGGTGATAAACGATATAACTTGGGGGCCATTGTTGCATGGAGGTTACATCTTAATGCTAAAGACGGAGATTTATGTGGTGGGATTTATGCAACTCGTTTAGCTGATTATCTTGGTGTATCCATAAGCAAAAATAATATTGAGTTGCCACCTGCTTTTCTAGATTATAATGCTATGGAGCGCTATCAGTTTCTTGAGAGGAGCGAACAATCCCTCCAGTACCGACTAATCTTTGACAGACAATGTGTTGTCCATATTACCCTTCCTGCTCCTGCCTTCTTTAACTTTCAGGTAAATGGGAGATATTTTATAACCAGAGAGGAGGCAAATGAATATGAGAGGGAGATGGATGCTCCTCGCCTCCATGCTGCAACCCTTCAGGCAGTAGCTGCTGCATCTCAGTACAACCCCGACTACAACTTTGGATATATGCCAGGCCAGCCGTGGGCGTAGACAACCTTAGGCCGAAAGCCTAAGCTTGGAGGAGTACGTATTTCTCACCAACATTACATTCATGTTCACACACTTATTCTAGTTGTCGGTGTTCATACTTTCTCATTTTATTATCCATGCTAGTTTTATTTTTTTCTTTTCCTGCTTTCTTCTTATGTGTTTGAAAAACTTTGAGAAAAAATAAAAAAATTAGTTATAGCTTTTAGCTAGTTTACCTTCCATGCTTGTAGTAGTAGTAATTGAAAAATAAAACCCGAAAAGATTTCTCGTCCTTCTTTTGCTTGTTCGGAGCTTTCCCGTGTAAATAGTTTTTCTCGTTCTTGTTTAATTCCTTCAAAAAAAACTCCAGAAATATTTCAGTGTATTTCTTTGAAATTCTTTTCTTTTCTTTGAGGGTTGAGAGGAGAAGACCACGATGAAAATGATGAGTGGCTCTCATATGCATTATTGTTGATCTAACAAAGAGCCCATATTACCTTGTCTTCTCCTTTAAAATAAATGTTTGCAAATTCCAGCTTAGTCCAATGCACGTGCACTATTATTATTATACACATTTTTTGGTCATGCAAGTGAAAGGCAATAATGACGATATGTGATGAAATGATTGAGATAGGGAAAGCTGCTATGAACTCGATCTATCTTATTTTTGTAAATATGATTAGTTCATTGTTCCTAATTCAGCCTATTATGAATGAAACATGTTTGCAATGACAATTAGAGAATATAGTTACTCATGTCATGCTTAATTAGCTAGGAGTTTATAATAGTTTACCTTGCGTGCCAACATGCTATTAAAATGATTGTGATGTAGTATGATAGGGTGGTATCCTCGTTTGAATGATTCGAGTGGCTTGACTTGGCACATGTTCACGCATGTAGTTGAAACAAAATCAACATAGCCTCCACGATATTTATGTTCATGGTGATTTATATTCTACTCATGCTTGCACTCATTGTTGGTTAATCTTAATGCATGTTTATGACTGTGTCGCTCTCTAGTTAGTCGCTTCCCAGTCTCTTTCTAGCCCTCACTTGTACTAAGCGGGAATACTGCTTGTACATCCACTTCCATAAACCCCAGAGTTATTCCATATGAGTACACCATACCTACCTATATGCGGTATTTACCTGTCGTTCCAAGTAAATTTGCATGTGCCAAACTCTAAACCTTCAAATGAAATTATGTTTTGTATGCTCGAATAGCTCATTTATAAACTAGGGTTGTCTATATATTCCATGGTAGGTGGGTTATTCTCACGTTGAGTGGACTCCGCTCATCATTCACGAGAAAATGGCCGGTAACCGGGATGCCCAGTCCCATGCTCAAATCAAATCAAAATAATTGCAAACAAAACTCTCTCAGGATTGTTGTTAGTTGGACGGTACCCATTGTTTTGGACTAGTCATGGAATGTGCTTGTTCGTGGGGGGGGGGGGAGTATAAACTTTACCATTCTATTTGGGAACCGCCTATAATGTATGTAGCATGGAAGATATCGATATCTCTTGGTTGTTATGTTGAAAATGAAAGTATGCTGCTCAAAATATTATTTATCTTTGTTTCAAAATTCGAGCTCTGGCACCTCTGCAAATCCCATCTATTTATTTTTATGCTGAGTCATCATCCTCTTACAAAAGGCACCAGTTGGAGAGCACCACTTCCATTTGTATGCATTGTTATTAATTGTTATTGAGTATGACTATGACTGGATCTCTTTTGCCATGAATTACAATGTCTAGTCAGTCCTTGATCTTCAGGGGTGCTCCGCGTTTATGTTTTG
Source organism: Triticum dicoccoides (assembly GCF_002162155.2). Classification (NCBI taxonomy): domain Eukaryota; kingdom Viridiplantae; phylum Streptophyta; class Magnoliopsida; order Poales; family Poaceae; genus Triticum; species Triticum dicoccoides. Next base: position 796,088,599 of record NC_041385.1, on the reverse strand, counting down.
CAGTCTCAGAAAGGGCTAGCGAGATATCATCTTGTTATATCATATCATGATTGTTTTGGGAAAGTGTTGTCATCCGAGATTTATTATTATTACACGCTAGTTGATTATGCCATTGATATGAGTAAACATGAGACCTAAATGTTATTGTGAATAGGGTTAGTTCATAATCTTTGCTGAAAACTTGAATGCTGGCTTTACATATTTGCAACAACAAGATCAAACAGAGTTTGTCAAAGTTTTTCTTTATCACTTTCAGTTTGTCAACTGAATTGCTTGAGGACAAGCAAAGGTTTAAGCTTGGGGGAGTTCATACATCTTCAACGTATCTACTTTTCCAAACAATTTTGCCCTTGTTTTGGACTCTAATTTGCATCATATGAATGGAACTAATCCGGACTGACAATGTTTTCAGCAAAATTGCCATGGTGTTATTTTTGTGCAGAAATAGAAGTTCTCGGAATGACCTGAAACTTCATGGAGGCACGTTTTGGAATTAATAAAAAATATTGGTGAAAGAATTAGCAGAAGGGGGCCCACACCCTAGACACGAGAGTGCCCCCCCCCTAGGGCGCGCCCCTGCCTCATGGGCCCCCTGGAGCTCCACCGACCTCAACTCCAACTCCATATATTCATGTTCTGTGAGAAAAAAATTAAAGAGAAGGATTCATCGCGTTTTATGATACGGAGCCGCCGCCAAGCCCTGTTCTTCCTCGGGAAGGCTGATCCGGAGTCCGTTCAGGGCTCCAAAGAGGGGAATCCGTTGCCATCGTCATCATCAACCATCCTCCATCACCAATTTCATGATGCTCACCGCCAGGCGTGAGTAATCCCATTATAGGCTTGCTGGATGGTGATGGGTTGGATGAGATTTACCATGTAATCGAGTTAGTTTTGTTAGGCTTTGATCCCTAGTATCCATTATGTTATAAGATTGATGTTGCTATGACTTTGCCATGCTTAATGCTTGTCACTATGGCCCGAGTGCCATGATTTCAGATATGAACCTATTATGTTTTCATGAATATATGAATGTTCTTGATCCTATCTTGCAAGTTATAGTCACCTACTATGTGTTATGATCCGGCAACCCCGAAGTGACAATAATCGGGACCACTCCCGATGATGACCGTAGTTTGTGGAGTTCATGTATTCACTAAGTGCTAATGCTTTGGTCTGGTACTCTATTAAAATGAGGCCTTAATATCACTTAGTTTCCAATAGGACCCCACTGCCATGGGAGGGTAGGACAAAATATGTCATGCAAGTTCTTTTCCATAAGCACGTATGACTATATTCGGAATACATGCCTACATTATATTAATGAACTAGAGCTAGTTCTGTGTCACCCTATGTTATAACTGTTGCATGATGAATTACATCCGACATAATTATCCATCATTGATCCTTTGACTAATAGCTCGTTTCATATTGATCTTTGTTGTTACTTCTCCATTGCCACTGTTACGATTGCTACAAAACTGCTACTATTACTTTTGCTACCGTTACAGTTACTTCCATACTATGTTGTGTTGGGGAACGTAGTAATTTCAAAAAAAAATCCTACGACACGCAAGATCATGGTGATGCATAGCAACGAGAGGGGAGAGTGTTGTCCATGTACCCTCCTAGAACGAAAGCGGAAGCGTTAGCACAACGCGATTGATGTAGTCGTACGTCTTCACGGCCCGACCGATCAAGCACCGAAAACACGACACCTCCGAGTTCTTGCATACGTTCAGCTCGATGACGTCCCTCGAACTCCGATCCAGCCGAGTGTCGAGGGAGAGTTCCGTCAGCATGATGGCGTGGTGAGGATGATGATGTTCTACCGACGCAGGGCTTCGCCTAAGCACCGCTACGATATTATCGAGGTGGAATATGGTGGAGGGGGGACACCGCACACGGCTAATAGATCTCAAGGATCAATTGTTGTTGTTTCTAGAGGTTCCCCTGCCCCCGTATATAAAGGAGCAAGGGGGAGGGGGCGGCCGGCCAGGATGGGGCATGCCAGCAGGAGTCCTACTCCCTTCCTTGTCCAAGTAGGAGAGGGGGCAGGAAGGGAGAGAGGGGAGGAAGGAAAGGGGGGCGCCGCCCCCCCCCCCTCCTTGTCCTATTCATACTAGAGGGGAGGGGGCGCGCGGCCTGCCCTGGCCGCCCCTCCTCTTCTTCACTTTGGGCCCATGAGGCCCATTAACCCCCCAGGGGGTTCCGGTAACCCCCCGGTACTCCGGTATATATTCGATAATCCCAGGAACCATTCCGGTGTCCGAATATAGTCGTCCAATATATCAATCTTCATGTCTCGACCATTTCGAGACTCCTCGTCATGTCTGTGATCACATCCAGGACTCCGAAATATCTTCGGTACATCAAAACACATGAACTCATAATATAACTGTCATCTAACTTTAAGCATGCGGACCCTGCGGGTTTGAGAACTATGTAGACATGACCGAGACACATCTCCGGTCAATAACCAATAGCGGAACCTGGATGCTCATATTGGCTCCTACATATTCTACGAAGATCTTTATCGGTCAAACCGTATAACAACATACGTCGTTCCCTTTGTCATTGGTATGTTACTTGCCCGAGATTCGATCGTCGGTATCTCAATACCTAGTTCAATCTCGTTACCGGCAAGTCTCTTTACTCGTTATGTAATGCATCATTCCATAACTAACTCATTAGCTACATTGCTTGCAAGCCTTATAGTGATGTGCATTACCGAGAGGGCCCAGAGATACCTCTCTGACAATCGGAGTGACAAAACCTAATCTCGAAATACGCCAACTCAACATGTACCTTTGGATACACCTGTAGAGATCCTTTATAATCACCTAGTTACGTTGTGACGTTTGGTAGCACACAAAGTGTTCCTCCGGTAAATGGGAGTTGCATAATCTCATAGCTATAGGAACATGTATAAGTCATGAAGAAAGCAATAGCAATATAGTAAACGATCAAGTGCTAAGCTGACGGAATGGGTCAAGTCAATCACATCATTCTCCTAATGATGTGATCCCATTAATCAAATGACAACTCATGTTATGGTTAGGAAACTTAACCATCTTTGATTCAACGAGCTAGTCAAGTAGAGGCATACTAGTGACACTATGTTTGTCTATGTATTCACACATGTATTATGTTTCCGGTTAATACAATTCTAGCATGAATAATAAACATTTATCATGAAATAAGGAAATAAATAATAACTTTATTATTGCCTCTAGGGCATATTTCCTTAAGTCTCCCACTTGCACTAGAGTCAATAATCTAGTTCACATCATCATGTGATTTAACACCAATATTCATATCTGTATATGATTAACATCCATAGTTCACATCGTCATGTGACCAACACCCAAAGGGTTTACTAGAGTCAATAATCTAGTTCACCTCGCTATGTGATTAATACCCAAAGAGTATTAAGGTATGATCATGTTTTTGCTCACGAGAGAAGTTTAGTCAATGGGTCTATTACATTCAGAGCCGTATGTATTTTGCAAATATTCTATGTCTACAATGCTCTGCATGAAGCTACTCTAGCTAATTGCTCCCACTTTCAATATGTATCCAGATTGAGACTTGGAGTCATCTGGATTAGTGTAAAAGCTTGCATTGATGTAACTCTTTACGATGAACTCTTTTATCACCTCTATAATCGAGAAACATCTCCTTAGTCCTTAGTAAGGATATTCTTGACCGATGTCCAGTGATCTACTCTTAGATTAAAATTGTACTCCCTTGCCAAACTCAGAGCGAGGTAGACAATAGGTCTGGTACACAACATAGCATACTTTATAGAACCTATGACTTAGGCATAGGGAATGACTTCTCATTCTCTTTCTATTTTCTGTCGTGGTCGGGATTTGAGTCTTACTCAATTTCACACCTTTGCAACACAGGCAAGAATTCTTTCTTTGACTATTCCATTTTGAACTACTTCAAAAACATTATCAAGGTATGTGCTGTGTGAAAGTCCAATTAAGTGTCTTGATCTATCTCTATAGATCTTGATGCCTAATATATAAGCAGCTTCACCGAGGTCTTTCATTGAAAAACTTTTATTCAAGTATCATTTTATGCTATCCAGAAATTCTATATCATTTTCCAATTAACAATATGTCGTCTACATATAATATCAGAAATGCTACAGAGCTCCCACTCACTTTCTTGTAAATACAGGCTTCTCCAAAAGTCTGTATAAAACCATATGCTTTGATCACACTATCAAAGCGTTTATTCCAACTCTGAGAGGCTTGCACCAGTCCATAAATGGATCGCTGGAGCTTGCACACTTTGTTAACACCTTTTGGATTGACAAAACCTTCAGGTTGTATAATATACAATTCTTCTTCTAGAAATCCATTCAGGAATGAAGTTTTGACATCCATTTGCCATATTTCATAATCATAAAATGCGGCAATTGCTAACATGATTCGGACAGACTTAAGCATCGCTACGGGTGAGAAAGTCTCATCATAGTCAACCCCTTGAACTTGTCAAAAACCTTTCGCAACAAGTTGAGCTTTGTAGACAGTAACATTACCATCAGCGTCAGTCTTCTTCTTGAAGATCCATTTATTCTCGATGGCTTGCCGATCATCGGGCAAGTCAACCAAAGTCCATACTTTGTTCTCATACATGGATCCCATCTCAGATTTCATGGCCTCAAGCCATTTTTCGGAATCTGGGCTCATCATTGCTTCCTCATAGTTCATAGGTTCGCCATGGTCAAGTAACATGACCTCCAGAATAGGATTACCGTACCACTCTAGTGCGGATCTTACTCTAGCTGACCTACGAGGTTCGGTAGTAACTTGATCTGAAGTTTCATGATCAATATCATTAGCTTCCTAACTAATTGGTGTAGTTGTCAGATGAACCGTACACTTTCCAATAAGGGAGCAGGTAGAGTTACCTCATCAATTTCTACTTTCCTCCCACTCACTTCTTTCGAGAGAAATTCCTTCTCTAGAAAGGATCCAAATTTAGCAACAATAGTCTTGCCTTCAGATCGGTGATAGAAGGTGTACCCAATAGTCTCCTTTTGGTATCCTATGAAGAAACATTTCTCCGATTTGGGTTCAAGATTATCTGGTTGAAGTTTCTTCACATAAGCATCGCATCCCCAAACTTTAAGAAACGACAACTTTGGTTTCTTGCCAAACCACAGTTCATAAGGCGTCTTCTCAATGAATTTTGATGGTGCCCTATTTAAAGTGAATGCAGCTGTCTCTAATGCATAACCCCAAAATGATTGTGGTAAATCGGTAAGATACATCATAGATCGCACTATATCCAATAGAGTGCGGTTATGACGTTCGGACACACCATAACGCTGTGGTGTACCAGGTGGTGTGAGCTTGTGAAACTATTCCACATTGTTTTAATTGAAGACCAAACTAACTCAAAATATTCGTCTCCGCGATCAAATCACAGAAAACTTTATTTTCTTGTTATGATGATTTTCCACTTCACTCCGAAATTCTTTGAACTTTTTCAAATGTTTCAGACTTATGTTTCATCAAGTAGATATACCCATATCTGCTCAAATCATCTGTGAATGTCAGAAAATAACGATACTCGCCACGAGCATCAACACTCATTGGATCTCATACATCACTATATTATTTTGAACAAGTCAGTAGCTCGTTCCATTGTTCCGGAGAACGGAGTTTTAGTCATCTTGTCCGTAAGGCACGGTTCACAAGCATCAAATGATTCATAATCAAGTGATTGCAAAAGTCCATCTTTATGGAGTTTCTTCTTGCGCTTTACACTGATTTGACCCAAATGGCAGTGCCATAAATAAGTTGCACTATCATTATCAACTTTGCATCTTTTGGCATCAATATAATGAATATGTGTATCACTACGATCGAGATCCAACAAACTATTTTCATTGGGTGTATGACCATTGCAGGTTTTATTCATGTAAACAGAACAACAGTTATTCTTTGACTTTAAATGAATAATAGTATTGCAAAAAACATGATCAAATCATATCCATGCTCAACGCAAACGCCAAATAACATTTTTTTAGGTTCAACACTAATCTCGAAAGTATAGGGAGTGTGCGATGATGATCATATCATTCTTGGAACCACTTCCAACACACATCGTCACTTCACCCTCAACTAGTCTCTGTTTATTCTGTAACTCCTATTTCGAGTTACTAATTTTTAGCAACCGAACAAGTATCAAATACCCAGGGGCTACTATAAACACTAGTAAGGTACACATCAATAACCTGTATATCAAATATACCCTTGTTCATTTTGCCATCCTACTTATCCACCAAATATTCAGGGTATTTCCGCTTCCAGTGACCATTTCCTTTGCAGTAGAAGCACTCAGTTTCAGGTTAGGTCCAGACTTGGGCTTCTTCACTTGAGTAGCAACTTGCTTGCTATTCTTCTTGAAGTTCCCCTTCTATCCCTTTGCCCTTTTCTTGAAACTAGTGATCTTGTTAACCATCAACACTTGATGCTCTTTCTTGATTTCTACCTTCGTCGATTTCAGCATCACGAAGAGCTTGGGAATCTTTTCCGCTATCCCTTGCATATTATAGTTCATCACGAAGTTCTACTAACTTGGTGATGGTGACTAGAGAACTCTGCAATCACTATCTTATCTGGAAGATTAACTCCCACTTGATTCAAGCGATTGTAGTACCCAGACAATCTGAGCACATGCTCACTAGTTGAGCAATTCTCCTCCATCTTTTAGCCACAGAACTTGTTGGAGACTTCATATCTCTCAACTCTGGTATTTTCTTGAAATATTAACTTCACCTCCTGGAACATCTCATATGGTCCATGACGTTCAAAACGTCTTTGAAGTCCCGATTCTAAGCCGTCAAGCATGATGCACTAAAGTATCAAGTAGTCATCATATTGAGCTAGCCAAGCATTCATAACGTCTGCATCTGCTCTTGCAATAGGTCTGTCACCTAGCAGTGCATCAAGGACATAATTCTTCTGTGCAGCAATGAGGATAAACCTTAGATCACGGACCCAGTCCTCATCATTGCTACTTTCATTTTCAACTTAGTTTTCTCTAGGAACACATATAAAGCATAGGGAAGTAACAACGCGAGCTATTGATCTACAACATAATTTGCAAAATACTATCGGGACTAAGTTCATGATAAATTAAAGTTTAATTAATCATATTACTTAAGAACTCCCACTTAGATAGACATCCCTCTAATCATCTAAGTGATCACGTGATCCAAATCAACTAAACCATGTCCGATCATCACGTGAGATGGAGTAGTTTTCAATGGTGAACATCATTATGTTGATCATATCTACTATATGATTCACACTCGACCTTTCGGTCTCAGTGTTCCGAGGCCATATCTGTATATGCTAGGCTCGTCAAGTTTAACCTGAGTGTTCCGAGGCCATATCTGTATATGATTCACCCGTTGTATTTGAACGTAGAGCCTATCACACCCGATCATCACGTGGTGTCTCAGCACGAAGAACTTTCGCAACGGTGCATACTCAGTGAGAACACTTATACCTTGAAATTTAGTGAGAGATCATCTTATAAAGCTACCGTCAAACTAAGCAAAATATGATGTATAAAAGATAAACATCACATGCAATCAAAATATGTGACATGATATGGCCATGATCATCTTGCGCCTTTGATCTCCATCTCCAAAAGTACTGTCATGATCTCTATCGTCACCGGCACGACACCATGATCTCCATCATCTTGATCTATATCAATGTATCGTCACATGGTCGTCTCGCCAACTATTGCTCTTGCAACTATTGCTATCGCATAGTGATAAAGTCAAGCAATTATTTGGCGCTTGCATCTTATGCAATAAAGAGACAACCATAAGGTTTCTGCCAGTTGCCGATAACTTTAACAAAACATGATCATCTCATACAAAAACTTATATCTCATCACGTCTTGACCATATCACATCACAACATGCCCTGCAAAAACAAGTTAGACGTCCTCTACTTTGTTGTTGCAAATTTTACGTGGCTACTACGGGCTGAGCAAAAACCTTCTTACCTACGCATCAAAACCACAACGATAGTTCGTCAAGTTAGTGTTGTTTTAACCTTCTCAAGTACCGGGTGTAGCCACACTCGGTTCAACTAAAGTTGGAGAAACTGACACCCGCCAGCCACATATGTGCAAAGCACGTCGGTAGAACCAGTCTGGCGTAAGCGTACGCGTAATGTCGGTCCGGGCCGCTTCATCCAACAATACCGTCGAACCAAAGTATGACATGCTGGTAAGCAGTATGACTTGTATCGCCCACAACTCACTTGTGTTCTACTCGTGCATATAACATCTACGCATAAAACCTGGCTCGGATGCCACTGTTGGGGAACGTAGTAATTTTAAAAAAAAATCCTACGCACACGCAAGATCATGGTGATGCATAGCAACGAGAGGGGAGAGTGTTGTCCACGTACCCTCGTAGACCGAAAGCGGAAGCGGTAGCACAACGCGGTTGATGTAGTCATACGTCTTCACAGCCCGACCGACCAAGCACCGAAAACACGGCACCTCCGAGTTCTTGCACACGTTTAGCTCGATGACGTCCCTCGAACTCCGATCCAGCCGAGTGTCGAGGGAGAGTTCCGTCAGCATGACGGTGTGGTGACGATGATGATGTTCTACCGACGCAGGGCTTTGCCTAAGCACTGCTATGATATTATCGAGGTGGAATATGGTGGAGGGGGGCACCGCACACGGCTAATAGATCTCAAGGATCAATTGTTGTTGTGTCTAGAGGTGCCCCCCTGCCCCCGTATATAAGGAGCAAGGGGGGCGGCCAGGAGTCCTACTCCCACCGGGATTAAGACTCCCTCCTTTCCTTATCCAAGTAGGAGAGGGGGGAGGAAGGGAGAGAGAGGACGAAGGAAAGGGGGGCGCCCCCCCTCCTTGTCCTATTCAGACTAGAGGGGGAGGGGGCGCGCGGCCTACCCTGGCCGCCCCTCCTCTTCTCCACTTTGGGCCCATGAGGACCATTAACCCCCCCGGGGGGTTCCAGTAACCCCCCAGTACTCCGGTATATATCCGATAACCCCCGAAACCATTCCGGTGTCCGAATATAGTCGTCCAATATATCAGTCTTCATGTCTCGACCATTTCGAGACTCCTCGTCATGTCCGTGATCACATCCGGGACTCCGAACTATATTCCGTACATCAAAACACATGAACTCATAATATAACTGTCATCTAACTTTAAGCGTGCGGACCCTACGGGTTCGAGAACTATGTAGACATGACCGAGACACGTCTCCGGTCAATAAACAATAGTGGAACCTGGATGCTCATATTGGCTCCTACATATTCTACGAAGATCTTTATCGGTCAAACCGTATAACTATTGGAGAACATTGCAGAAAACAAAAAAAATTCCTACGGTTTCACCAAGATCAATCTATGAGTTCATCTAGCAATGAGAGAGAGGAGTGCATCTACATACCCTTGTAGATCGAGCGGAAGCGTTCAAGAGAACGGGGTTGAGGGAGTCGTACTCGTCGTGATCCAAATCACCGGAGATCCTAGCGCCGAACGGACGGCACCTCCGCGTTCAACACACGTACGGTCAGCATGATGCCTCCTCCTTCTTGATCCCGCAAGGGGGAAGGAGAGGTTGATGAAGATCCAGCAGCACGACGGCGTGGTGGTGGATGCAGCAGGGATCCCGGCAGGGCTTCGCCAAGCGTCTGCGGGAGGGAGAGGTGTAGCAAGGGGGAAGGGAGGCGCCAAGTGCAAGGGTGCGGCTGCCCTCCCTCCACCCCTCTATATATAGGGTCCCCAGGGGGGCGCCGGCCCTAGGAGATGGGATCTCCTAGGGGAGGGGCGCGGAGGCCAAGGGGGGTGCCTTGCCCCCCAAGGCAAGTGAAGGCGCCCCCTCCCCTAGGGATCCCAACCCTAGGCGCAGGGGGGGCCCAAGGGGGGGGGGCGCACCAGCCCACCAGGGGCTGGTTCCCCTCCCACTTCAGCCCATGGGGCCCTCCGGGATAGGTGGCCCCACCCGGTGGACCCCCGGGACCCTTTCCGGTGGTCCCGGTACAATACCGGTGACCCCCGAAACTTTCCCGATGGCCGAAACTCGACTTCCCATATATAATTCTTTACCTCTGAACCATTCCGGAACTCCTCGTGACGTCCGGGATATCATCCAGGACTCCGAACAACTTTCGGTTTGCTACATACTAATATCTCTACAACCCTAGCGTCACCGAACCTTAAGTGTGTAGACCCTATGGGTTCGGGAGACACGTAGACATGACCGAGACGGCTCTCCGGTCAATAACCAATAGCGGGATCTGGATACCCATGTTGGCTCCCACATTCTCCTCGATGATCTCATCGGATGAACCATGATGTCGAGGATTCAAGCAACCCCGTATACAATTCCCTTTATCAATCGGTATGTTACTTGCCCGAGATTCGATCCTCGGTATCCCAATACCTCGTTCAATCTCGTTACCGGCAAGTCACTTTAATCATACCGTAATGCATGATCCCGTGACCAGACACTTGGTCACTTTGAGCTCATTATGATGATGCATTACCGAGTGGGCCCAGAGATACCTCTTCGTCATACGGAGTGACAAATCCCAGTCTCGATCCGTGTCAACCCAACAGACACTTTCGGAGATACCCGTAGTATACCTTTATAGTCACCCAGTTATGTTGTGACGTTTGGTATACCCAAAGCACTCCTACGGTGTCCGGGAGTTACACGATCTCATGGTCTAAGGAAAAGATACTTGACATTGGAAAAGCTCTAGCAAACGAACTACACGATCTTGTGCTATGCTTAGGATTGGGTCTTGTCCATCACATTATTCTCCTAATGATGTGATCTCATTATCAATGACATCCAATGTCCATAGTCAGGAAACCATGACTATCTGTTGATCAACGGGCTAGTCAACTAGAGGCTCACTAGGGATATGTTGTGGTCTATGTATTCACACATGTATTACGATTTCCGGATAACACAATTATAGCATGAATAAAATACAATTATCATGAACAAGGAAATATAATAATAATCCTTTATTATTGCCTCTAGGGCATATTTCCAATAGTCTCCCACTTGCACTAGAGTCAATAATCTAGTTACATTGTGATGAATCAAACACCCATAGAGTTCTGGTGTTGATCTTGTTTTGCTCGCGGAAGAGGTTTAGTCAACGGATCTGCGACATTCAGATCCGTATGTACTTTGCAAATATCTATGTCTCCATCTTGAACATTTCCACGGATGGAGTTGAAATGACGCTTGATATGCCTGGTCTTCTTGTGAAACCTGGGCTCCTTGGCAAGGGCAATAGGTCCAGTGTTGTCACAGAAGAGAGTGACTGGCCCCAACGCATTGGGTATGACTCCTAGGTCGGTGATGAACTCCTTCATCCATATTGCTTCATGCGCTGCCTCTGAGGCTGCCATGTACTCCGCTTCACATGTAGATCCTGCCACGACGCTCTGCTTGCAACTGCACCATCTTACTATTCCACGATTCAACATATATATGTATCCGGTTTGTGACTTAGAGTCATCCAGATCTGTGTCGAAGCTAGCATCGATGTAGCCCTTTACGACGAGCTCTTTGTCACCTCCATAAACGAGAAACATGTCCTTTGTCCTTTTCAGGTACTACAGGATATTCTTGACCGCTGTCCAGTGTTCCTTGCCGGGATTACTTTGGTACTTTCCTACCAAACTTACGGCAAGGCTTACATCAGGTCTGGTACATAGCATGGCATACATAATAGATCCTATGGCTGAGGCATAGGGGATGACACTCATCTCTTCTATATCTTCTGTCGTGGTCGGGCATTGAGCCGAGCTCAATCTCACACCTTGCAATACAGGCAAGAACCCTTTCTTGGACTGATCCATATTGAACTTCTTCAATATATTATCAAGGTATGTGCTTTGTGAAAGACCTATGAGGCGTCTTGATCTATCCCTATAGATCTTGATGCCTAATATGTAAGCAGCTTCTCCAAGGTCCTTCATTGAAAAACACTTATTCAAGTAGGCCTTAATGCTGTCCAAAAGTTCTATATCATTTCCTATCAGAAGTATGTCATCTACATATAATATGAGAAATGCTACAGAGCTCCCACTCGCTTTCTTGTAAATGCAGGCTTCTCCATAAGTCTGCATAAACCCAAACGCTTTGATCATCTCATCAAAGCGAATGTTCCAACTCCGAGATGCTTGCAGCAGCCCATGAATGGATCGCTGGAGCTTGCACACCTTGTTAGCATTCTTAGGATCGACAAAACCTTCCGGCTGCATCATATACAGTTCTTCCTTAAGATAGTCGTTAAGGAATGCCGTTTTGACGTCCATCTGCCATATCTCATAATCATAGTATGCGGCAATTGCTAACATGATTCGGTCGGACTTCAGCTTTATTATGGGAGAGAAAGTCTCATCGTAGTCAACCCCTTGAACTTGCCGATAACCCTTAGCGACAAGTCGAGCTTTATAGATGGTAACATTACCATCCGCGTCCGTCTTCTTCTTAAAGATCCATTTATTTTCTATCGCTCGCTAATCATCGGGCAAGTCTGCCAAAGTCCATACTTTGTTTTCATACATGGATCCTATCTCGGATTGCATGGCTTCAAGCCATTTGTTGGAATCTGGGCCAGCCATCGCTTCTTCATAGTTCGAAGGTTCACCGTTGTCTAACAACATGATTTCCAGAACAGGGTTGCCAGACCACTCTGGTGTGGAACGTGTCCTTGTGGACCTACGAAGTTCAGTAGCAACTTGATCCAAAGTACCTTGATCATCATCATTAATTTCCTCTCCCGTCGGTGTAGGCACCACAGGAACATTTTCCTAAGCTGCACTACTTTCCGGTTCAAGAGGTAGTACTTCATCGAGTTCTACTTTCCTCCCACTTACTCCTTTCGAGAGAAACACTTTTTCCAGAAAGGATCCGTTCTTGGCAACAAAGATCTTTCCTTCGGATCTAAGGTAGAAGGTATACCCAATGGTTTCCTTAGGTATCCTATGAAGACGCATTTTTCTGACTTGGGTTCGAGCTTTTCAGGTTGAAGTTTCTTGACATAAGCATCGCATCACCAAACTTTTAGAAATGACAGCTTAGGTTTCTTCCCAAACCATAATTCATACGGTGTCGTCTCAACGGATTTAGACGGAGCCCTATTTAAAGTGAATGTAACTGTCTCTAGAGCGTATCCCCAAAATGATAGCGGTAAATCGGTAAGAGACATCATAGATCGCACCATATCCAATAGAGTGCGATTACGATGTTCGGACACACCGTTATGATGAGGTGTTCCAGGCGGCATGAGTTGTGAAACGATTCCACATTTCCTTAAGTCCGTACCAAATTCGTGACTTAAATATTCTCCTCCACGATCTGATCGTAAGAACTTTATCTTTCGGTCACGTTGATTCTCTACCTCATTCTGAAATTCCTTGAACTTTTCAAAGGTCTCAGACTTGTGTTTCATCAAGTAGACATACCCATATCTACTCAAGTCATCAGTGAGAGTGAGAACATAACGATATCCTCCGCGAGCCTCAACGCTCATTGGACCGCACACATCGGTATGTATGATTTCCAATAAGTTGGTTGCTCGCTCCATTGTTCCGGAGAACGAGTCTTGGTCATTTTGCCCATGAGGCATGGTTCACATGTGTCAAATGATTCATAATCGAGAGACTCTAAAAGCCCATCAGCATGGAGCTTCTTCATGCGCTTGACACCAATGTGACCAAGGCGGCAGTGCCACAAGTATGTGGGACTATCGTTATCAACCTTACATCTTTTGGTATTCACATTATGAATATGTGTAACATTACGTTCGAGATTCACTAAGAATAAACCATTGACCATCGGGGCATGACCATAAAACATATCTCTCATATAAATAGAACAACCATTATTCTCGGATTTAAATGAGTAGCCATCTCGTATTAAATGAGATCCAGATACAATGTTCATGCTCAAACTTGGCAATAAATAACAATTATTGAGGTTTAAAACTAATCCCGTAGGTAAATGTAGAGGTAGCGTGCCGACAGCGATCACATCGACCTTGGAACCATTCCCGACGCGCATTGTTACCTCGTCCTTCGCCAGTCTCCGCTTATTTCGCAGCTCCTGCTTTGAGTTACAAATATGAGCAACGGCACCGGTATCAAATACCCAGGAGCTACTATGAGTACTGATAAGGTACACATCAATTACATGTATATCACATATACCTTTAGTGTTGCCGGCCTTCTTGTCCGCTAAGTATTTGGGCAGTTCCGCTTCCAGTGACCCTTCCCTTTGCAATAAAAGCACTCAGTCTCAGGCTTGGGTCCATTCTTTGACTTCTTCCCGGCAACTGGCTTACCGGGCGCGGCAACATCCTTGCCGTCCTTCTTGAAGTTCTTCTTACCCTTGCCTTTCTTGAACTTAGTGGTTTTATTGACCATCAACACTTGATGTTCCTTTTTGATTTCTACCTCTGCTGACTTCAACATTGAAAATACTTCAGGAATAGTTTTCACCATCCCCTGCATATTGTAGTGCATCACAAAGCTCTTGTAGCTCGGTGGGAGCGACTGAAGAATTCTATCAATGACCGCCTCGTCCGGGAGGTTAATGTCCAGCTGGGACAGGCGGTTGTGCAACCCAGACATTTTGAGTATGTGCTCACTGACAGAACTATTTTCCTCCATCTTACAATTATAGAACTTGTCGGAGACTTCATATCTCTCGACCCGGGCATGAGCTTGGAAAACCATTTTCAGCTCCTCGAACATCTCATATGCTCTGTGTTGCTCAAAATGCTTTTGGAGCCCCGGTTCTAAGCTGTAAAGCATGCCGCACTGAACGAGGGAGTAATCATCAGCACGTGACTGCCAAGCGTTCATAAAGTCTTGGTTCTCTGGGATGGGTACTTCACCTAGCGGTCATTCTAGGACATATGCTTTCTTGGCAGCTATGAGGATGATCCTCAGGTTCCGGACCCAGTCCGTATAGTTGCTGCCATCATCTTTCAGCTTGGTTTTCTCTAGGAACGCGTTGAAGTTCATGTTGACATGAGCGTTGGCCATTTGATCTACAAGACATTTTGCAAAGATTTTAAACTAAGTTCATGATAATTAAGTTCATCTAATAAAATTATTTAATGAACTCCCACTCATATTAGACATCCCTCTAGTCATCTAAGTGTTACATGATCCGAGTCGACTAGGTCGTGTCCGATCATCACGTGAGACGGACTAGTCATCATCGGTGAACATCTCCATGTTGATCATATCTTTCATACGACTCGTGTTTGACCTTTCGGTCTCTTGTGTTTCGAGGCCATGTCTGTACATGCTAGGCTTGTCAAGTTAACCTAAGTGTTTTGCATGTGTAAATCTATCTTACACCCGTTGTATGTGAACGTTAGAATCTATCACACCCGATCATCACGTGGTACTTCGAAACAACGAACTGTCGCAACGATGCACAGTTAGGGGGAACACTTTCTTGAAATTATTATGAGGGATCATCTTATTTACTACCGTCGTTCTAAGTAAACAAGATGCAAAAACATGATAAACATCACATGCAATCAAATAGTAGTGACACTATATGGCCAATATCATATAGCTCCTTTGATCTCCATCTTCGGGGCTCCATGATCATCTTCGTCACCGGCATGACACCATGATCTCTATCATCATGATCTCCATCATCATGATCTCCATCATCGTGTCTCCATGAAGTTGCTCACCAACTATTACTTCTACTACTATGGCTAACGGTTTAGCAATAAAGTAAAGTAATTACATGGCGTTAAATCATTGACACGCAGGTCATACAATAATTAAGACAACTCCTATGGCTCCTGCTGGTTGTCATACTCATCGACATGCAAGTCGTGATTCCTGTTACAAGAACATGATCTCATACATCATAATATATCATTCATCATTCATCACAACTTTTGGCCATAGCACATCACAAAGCAATTGCTGCAAAAACAAGTTAGACGTCCTCTAATTGTTGTTGCATCTTTTACGTGGCTGCAATAGGGTTCTAGCAAGAATGTTTTCTTACCTACGAAAAAGACACAACGTAATTTGTCAACTTCTATTTACCCTTCATAAGGACCCTTTTCATCGAATCCGCTCCAACTAAAGTGGGAGAGACAGGCACCCGCTAGCCACCTTATGCAACTAGTGCATGTCAGTCGGTGGAACCTGTCTCACGTAAGCGTACGTGTAAGGTCGGTCCGGACCGCTTCATCCCACAATATAGCTGAAGCAAAATAAGACTAGTAGTGGCAAGAAAGTTGACAACATCTACGCCCACAACAGATTTGTGTTCTACTCGTGCAAAGAGAACTAGGCATACACCTAGCTCATGATGCCACTGTTGGAGAACGTTGCAGAAAACAAAAAAATTCCTATGGTTTCACCAAGATCAATCTATGAGTTCATCTAGCAACGAGAGAGAGGAGTGCATCTACATACCCTTGTAGATCGAGCGGAAGCGTTCAAGAGAACGGGGTTGAGAGAGTCGTACTCGTCGTGAACCAAATCACCGGAGATCCTAGCGCCGAACGGACGGCACCTCCGCGTTCAACACACATACGGTCAGCATGACATCTCCTCCTTCTTGATCTAGCAAGGGGGAAGGAGAGGTTGATGAAGATCCAGCAGCACGATGGCGTGGTGGTGGATGCAGCAGGGATCCCGGCAGGGCTTCGCCAAGCGTCTGCGGGAGGGAGAGGTGTAGCAAGGGGGAAGGGAGGCGCCAAGTGCAAGGTTGCGGCTGCCCTCCCTCCACCCCTCTATATATAGGGTCCCCAAGGGGGGTGCCGGCCCTAGGCGATGGGATCTCCTAGGGGGGGCGGCGGCCAAGGGGGGTGCCTTGCCCCCCAAGGCAAGTGGAGGCGCCCCCTCCCCTAGGGTTCCCAACCCTAGGCGCAGGGGGCCCAAGGGGGGGTGCACCAGCCCACCAGGGGCTGGTTCCCCTCCCACTTCAGCCCATGGGGCCCTCCGGGATAGGTGGCCCCACCCGATGGACCCCCGGGACCCTTTCCGGTGGTCCCGGTACAATACCGGTGACCCCCGAAACTTTCCCGATGGCCGAAACTCGACTTCCCATATATAATTCTTTATCTCCGGACCATTCCGGAACTCCTCGTGACGTCCGGGATCTCATCCGGGACTCCGAACAACTTTCGGTTTGCTGCATACTAATATCTCTACAACCCTAGCGTCCCCGAACCTTAAGTGTGTAGACCCTATGGGTTCGGGAGACAGGTAGACATGACCGAGACGGCTCTCCGGTCAATAACCAACAGCGGGATCTGGATACCCATGTTGGCTCCCACATGCTCCTCGATGATCTCATCGGATGAACCATGATGTCGAGGATTCAAGCAACCCCGTATACAATTCCCTTTGTCAATCGGTATGTTACTTGCCCGAGATTCGATCATCGATATCCCAATACCTCGTTCAATCTCGTTACTGGCAAGTCACTTTACTCATACCGTAATGCATGATCCCGTGACCAGACACTTGGTCACTTAGAGCTCATTATGATGATGCATTACCGAGTGGGCCCAGAGATACCTCTCCGTCATACGGAGTGACAAATCCCAGTCTCGATCTGTGTCAACCCAACAGACACTTTCGGAGATACCCGTAGTATACCTTTATAGTCACCCAGTTACGTTGTGACGTTTGGTACACCCAAAGCACTCCTACGGTGTCCGGGAGTTACACGATCTCATGGTCTAAGGAAAAGATACTTGACATTGGAAAAGCTCTAGCAAACGAACTACACGATCTTGTGCTATGCTTAGGATTGGGTCTTGTCCATCACATCATTCTCCTAATGATGTGATCTCGTTATCAATGACATCCAATGTCCGTAGTCAGGAAACCATGACTATCTGTTGATAAACGGGCTTGTCAACTAGAGGCTCACTAGGGACATGTTGTGGTCTATGTATTCACACATGTATTACGATTTCCGGATAACACAATTATAGCGTGAATAAAAGACAATCATCATGAATAAGGAAATATAATAATAATCCTTTATTATTGCCTCTAGGGCATATTTCCAACAATAACAACATACGTTGTTCCCTTTGTCATTGGTATGTTACTTGCCCGAGATTCGATTGTCGCTATCTCAATACCTAGTTCAATCTCGTTACCGGCAAGTCTCTTTACTCGTTATGTAATGCATCATTCCGTAACTAACTCATTAGCTACATTTCTTGCAAGGCTTATAGTGATGTGCATTACCGAGAGGGCCCAGAGATACCTCTCTGACAATCGGAGTGACAAAACCTAATCTCGAAATACGCCAACTCAACATGTACCTTTGGATACACCTAGAGCTCCTTTATAATCACCCAGTTACATTGTGACGTTTGGTAGCACACAAAGTGTTCCTCCGGTAAACGGGAGTTGCATAATCTCATAGCTGTAGGAACATGTATAAGTCATGAAGAAAGCAATAGCAACATATTAAACGATCAAGTGCTAAGCTAACGGAATGGGTCAAGTCAATCACATCATTCTCTTAATGATGTGATCCCGTTAATCAAATGACAACTCATGTCTATGGTAGGAAACTTAACCATCTTTGATTCAACGAGCTAGTCAAGTAGAGGCATAATAGTGACACTATGTTTGTCTATGTATTCACACATGTATTATGTTTCCGGTTAATACAATTCTAGCATGAATAATAAACATTTATCATGAAATAAGGAAATAAATAATAACTTTATTATTGCCTCTAGGGCATATTTCCTTCACTTTGCTACTAAACACTTTGCTGCGGATATTAAGTCTTTCAGGTGTGGTTGAATTGACAACTCAGTTGCTACTACTTGAGAATATTCTTTGGCTCCCTTGGTGTCGAATCTATAAATATGGGTTGAATACTCTACCCTCGAAAACTATTGTGATCCCCTATACTTGTGGGTTATCAGTCCACACGGCGCAGGCATCATCACCGTCCTGCACGACCGTCTGGAAGAGGTTCGGCGAGATGGTGAGGAAGAACCAGCGGATGATCGTGGTGTCGATGGTGAACCAGTCATGGAACTCGGGGACGAGGTTGAAGTCGACGGTGCCGTCCACATGGTCGATAAGATGATACTCCCGAAACACGTGGGAGAAATACGTCTTCCACGGGTAGTAGGATGAGTCCGTCTGGGAGAGACGAACCGGCACACACTCGAAGATGTTCAGGTTGCGGATGTCGTTCACGTCGGGAGGGTTGGCGTCGGCGGACAGATTGGAGTTGGTGGACGCGGTGGAGGTGACGGACGACATGACGGCTAGGGCGGCTAGGGGTGGCGCGCGGGTGTAGCGGGTTAGGGTTTTGGACGGGCGGCGGCAGCGGGACTTGGGCGGCGGGAACGGGTGACTCGGGCGGCGGGGTAGCGTGGTGCGGGCGATCGCGGGTTGGTGTGGTTGGCAGCGGCAGGTAGCGCGGGCGGCGTGGGCGCGGTGAGGCAGCGGTGGCGGCTGCAGTGGAGTTGGCGGCGGCGCGGGTAGGGAGGAGGGTGCGGTGGCGGCGGGGAGAGGGTAAGGACAGCGGCGACTGGCGCGGGGAGGCGCGCAAGCGGCGGCGGCGGCGGCGGAAGACTAGGATTTAGAACCCGGAAACTGATACCATGTATTATGTATGAATTGCGCGATGTATTGCTCATGTGCAAAGGCACGAATATATGATGTACAAGAGGTGGGCCACGACCTCAACTATATAAGGAACTAGGAGGTGGACCCAATACACAGATATACACAACACATATACTCAACAAATACCTTGATCAATTTACGTACAATCTGTTTGGAGTATTGGACATATCTGGTTGTTTTACATACATGGAATACATGATTAATTTAAACACTATATAATGTGTGTGAAATCTCAATCATGTATTTTACTCGTCGGTATTCTAGGATATTGATTCTTGCTTAAAACGCTTTCCATGTGACCTCGGCAAGAAACACTTTTTGGCGTTTTCCATACCAAACGACTTTACTAATTTGGGTCTGAAATGGATCGTGACAAAAAAAAGACACCCGTCCGTCTACATCGCCTCGTTGGGTCATGGTTTCTGTTCGCGTGAACCCAAACAAATGCGAGAGGATAAAATGGGTCGTCGCTCGCGTTGCATTTGGGCTGAATTATTGGCTTCTGTTCAAGTCAGGGGAGCCGGGTCCGGTTAAGAAGAGATAAATGCAGCGAGCAGTACAAGACTTCAATTTAGCCACTAACCGAACCAGGACATAACTGAGCCAGCTTTAATACGACACGGTACCTGCACCTTGATAGTACGAGTCAGACTGGGCACTGTCGGACCACTGCGTTGGGTTTTAAAGCTGCTACCAGTGTCAAGACCGTTCACATTATGATCAACCAAAGAAGAGATTCCTGCTCGACGCAACTGTGTGCAAAATTGCAGCTCGAGTTAAAGGGATCACATACATACAAACTAGTATAAAATAAAACCTCAAAAGAGCATGCATTGCTAGGAAGACTGCATGCGAAGAAACATGTATGCATTGTTGCTGGATCACATACCATTTTAATTAATCAGAAGGACCATACCAGAGCCAGACTGATAATTTGGGTGCCAAGATATATATACCATGACAAAGTAAATGAAGATCATTACGTTTTTGCTGGGCGTTCATTGCGTGTTGGCGGATGCAAACAAGAGTATAGTTAATAGTACAACCAGGGGCTGACTATATAATATTTCGTGTCATCTATAGTCATCATTTACAGTCACTCATACAACAAGGTTAATTATAAGATTGACTATAACAATAGTAAGTTTTTCATCTTCTCTATATCTCTTTCCTCATATTGGTTGTATCTGCCTAGGACTACGCATATAGCTAAGCTCTTGCATTAGAGTCCACTCCTTTTTTTCATATTTCTTTCCTCCACATAGATAAAATTACCATGTAAAGCTATAAGCATGTTATTGTACCTGCTCTGAGGCCTTGCAACCCAAGTCAAGTCAAGCATAGTTTACATTGCCTTTTGGCAATTCCTTACCTAGCTAGAGTCGTCACTTTGGTCTCACACACACAGAGAGCAAACCGGCAGCATGACTGCCGTGGCAAACGCACATACCATGCATCCCGAGCTTCTGAAGGCGGCATGCCATGGCAGCTGCACGGAACTGACGAACCTTCTGGACGGAGGAGCGGTCGACGAGCCTTCTGAGGTCGTCGTCGACATCGACCGCCACGGCCCGCGCGCTCACCATCGCCGTCCTTGCTCCTGAAAGGGGTCACCCCAGACGGGGACTCTGCACTCCACATCGTAGCCGCCTACGGGGACCTGGATAAAGCCAGGACAGTCTACGGCAAGGCGCCACACCTCTTGGGCGCACGCAATAGCAGCGGCAGCACGCCCTTGCACTGCGCTGCCAGGGCCGGCCACGCCGCGATGGCCGCTCTCCTCGTTGAGCTGGCCAGAGGGGAAGAAGTCGCTGGTGAAGATGGAAGGGTGGAGAAGCTGGTGAGGAAGCAGAACGAGCTCGGGGAGACAGCCCTGCATGAGGCCATCCGCGCTGGTCACATGCTCACCGTGGATGAGCTGATGACGGCGGACCCGTTCCTCGCTCGTGTTCCGGAGAATGGAACCTCGCCGTTGTTCCTCGCCGTCTCTCTGCGACATGAAAAAATTGTGCGGGAGCTCTACGAGAGAGACAAGAAGTTGTCATACTCCGGGCCAGATGGACAGAATGCTCTTCATGCTGCAGTTCTTCGAAGCAGAGGTACCTTACTTACTCCCTTTGTTTCACAATATAAGTCGTTTTAGCAAGCTCTAAAACAGCTTGCTAAAACGACCTATATTTTGGAACAGAGCAAGTACTTTCCAAGTTGGTGCATTAATTTCTACTCATCTCCTTCATCGTACCAAAATGATCAAGTATAGCCATGTTTGTTCTATGCCACACTCTGCTGTGATCATAAAAATGATTGTATTTAATTTGCTATATACAATTCAACTTAACATTTGAATGTAAAATAACTGTACTTACTTAGCATATCAGATGTGTTAGACCATTCTTTTCCTCTCTGTTACTGAGAAAATATCTAGCATATTTTTACTACAAACTTGTGATGACTTCGTTTCACTAAAGTAAATGATCTCTCATGTTATATACTATCTCTTGGCCTTCCACAATTCAAAAATATTTTCAGGGGTGTGCAATTTTCTTTCGCACACGCATTAATTTCAGATCCCCTCTTGAGTGGATAGGAACTATTCACGCCTAGGGTAAAGTTTTATTTATCGAAGTTATTCTTTGTCAATCTACATATAACAATATATACAGAGTTGTACTAAATGATCAAATATTTCCAAATGTACCTTTACAGATGCATTTTTCCATATAGCGTTGTTTGACACAGAGAGGACCAAATTGCAGGTATGGCAGAAGCACTGCTGAACTGGAACAAGGAGCTTACTAAAAAGCGAGACCAACATGGAAATACACCTCTACACTTTGCGGTATCATTAGAAACTGGCACACGTGGTATGCTTCCCCAATATGCCGTGCCAGTGGTAAATGGAACAAGTATTACAAGTTTTCTGAATGTAATGGAAACACCAGCGGACCTTACCATGCAAATATTGGAAGCGGATGCATATTTAGCATATCAACCGGACAAAGAAGGGTCATTCCCCATACATGTCGCTGCATTAGCAGGGAGACTTTCATCTGTCATCATCTTACTTTCAAAGTGTCCAGGTTGTGCTAGCTTACGTGACACCCATGGGAGAACTTTTCTCCATGTGGCTGTCATGAAGAAGAAATATGATATAGTTCGGTATGCCTGCCGGACACCCCTGTTTTCGTCAATTATGAACAAGCAAGATAATGAGGGAAACACTGCATTACATCTAGCTGTGGAGGTTGGCGATTGGTGGAGTTTCACTTGTCTCTTCGCAAACAAAAAAGTAGATTTGAATCTACCAAACAATAAGCAACATACCCCGCGAGAAATTTCAGTTAACAGTACTCCCACCGGGTTATACTGCCTGCTGGTAAGCTACTTTACTATTCCTTTCATTCAGTACTTTATTTCCTAGATGCAGATAATAATTAGAAAGTTGATAACTTGATATTGCTTTTTTTTCCTGATCTGCAGCACTCACGGATTTTGATACAGCAAGCTCTAATATCTGCCGATGCTACACTTCGTATTTGTCGCCGGGATATCATGACGAAAGGACCTAGTACCCAATCTGACGCTGAGATTGATGCGGTAATATCAAACTCAACGCAGTTTCTCGGCCTTGGCTTAGTATTAATTACGACAATGGCTTTTGGTGCTGCTTTTGCCTTACCTGGGGGTTACAGAGCTGATGGCCACCTTAAGGGAGGAACACCAACTCTGTCTACCGAAAGAGTTTTCCAAGGATTCTTGATGGCGAATGCATTGGCATTTATATGCTCGTCGTTAGCCGTCCTAAGCCTTGTGTTTGCAGGAACACCTACAGTTGAAATACCCATGCGCTACGTGCACTACAATATATCCATATGGTTATCTTTCAATGGAGTTTTATCTTTGGGGACGGCCTTCGTATTGGCTATATACATCATGATCACCCCAGTTATTTCTGGAACTGCTATTATGGTCATGGTGGTGTTTTCTTCCTTGGAAATCATCTATATGCCATCATTAGTTGAGAAGCTTGTTAAATTCATGATAGTGGTATGTGGTAGAGTAGGAATATTGCCAGTAATGCTAAGATCTGAGATGCCAAAGGTAATGTTGCTTACAATTTGGCCCCTCATTGTAATCTTTGGATGGCAAGAATATGCATGGCGACACATGTGGCATTATGTACCTGTAGCAGAGAAACTGGTCACTTGAGCTTGAAGCATGATGAGTCTACATGGGGTCTTGCCGGCATTATTTCTACTTTTTAAGAAGTTGCTGCATTAAAAATCCAGCTGGCCACTGGATTATAATTCTGGAGAAGAGGAGGCTATGTATTTTTTTTACCCGAATATGATATTATATTAATGAGCAAGATTATTGCTTGTTTTTCAGACTCCTTGTGTTGAGGTTTGTTCTTCTAATTTTGTCATTTGTGGTTGCCTGGTAACGTCTTTCTTGTTTTCTTTTTCAATCTTATACGATGATCCCAAAGTTAATAATAATAATTTTTCACGATAGTGAGGGAAACATTGGTGTAAACTTACACAGGCTATTGTTTGCACACCACATTGTTTGCTAATCCAAATCATTTACTTCCAGAAATCGTTGCATCGGTTAAGGCTAATAGCACTCCCCCATTTGTTCAGTCAAGTTTGAACCAACGTGACATATAAAAGGCGACAAATAAAACAAATAACAACCTCTAGATAAAAAGGTGAAATTTCAAATGATTGTATAAACTAAACGGCCATATTTTCATTCCACGAGTCTGGAGTAAAACAACTCGCAAAACTACTAGGAAGAAATAGACGCAATGGATAATCAAAGCTGACAAACAAGGCAACAATGCATCGTAATTCCACACTCTACCTTATAAAATGAATAAATGGAAAAAGGAAGTTCACATATTCTGCTTTACAAAACAAATAAATGGAGAAGGAAGTTCATGAATCGGCATAAGTTATAATACAGGAGGCATTGCTGAAACTTCATGTTTCTTGAATCCACGGGAGTGATAATAGAATTTAGGCATAAGTGGGTACAATCACAATGAGAACTTGATATCGAAGAAGATTCAAAAGGCTGAGGCAAATTAAGCAGACAGCAGTACATCATATTACATACTCTTCCTGAGAATACAAATAATTGGAAAAGGAAGTTCATAATGAGAAAAACACAAGAGCCGCTGCAAAAATTTGCAGAATCCAGAGGTAAGTGGATACAATGACCTTGCAGAGGGAAGACAAATAGGAACACCAAGACAAATGCAGCGTTCTCCAACTTTCAGCAGTCTCAAATGGCGAGAAACATACACGACATTATTCTTGATCCAACATAGGTACTCGACATAAGCAGCACTAGCGCCCTGTTCGGATTACCTCCGACTCCACAGCTCCAATCCCGGAGCGGGTGGAGACATGGTAGAAAAACGCGGAGCCGCTGTATCCTTGCTCCACAGCTCCTGGTATTTGGTGGAGCAGGTGGGATTCCGAACAGGGGCTAGATCAACAAGAGTAGATAAGATATTGCAAGTTACCTCATTTGTGGCATTGCTGCTTCTGATGGTCTGAAATGTTCCTTCGGAAGGATAATCTTCAAATCTTGCCTTTATATACATCACTTTCACTCAGTGCTATGTAAGTGGTTTTCTTTACTTGGCAAAAACATATGGGATCAATCATCATATCATGAACACGAACAGATTTTTTCCATGCCTCCATCAAATTGATGTCTATTGGTTGAATCATACTTCTATTTATGATCACCGAGCTCAAATAGGCTAATCTCTTGTTTTCCATGATAAACAAAACGTTCGGCTATCCATTTACATACCAAGTGACCTTGCTTAATCTTCTAAAAAGTATTTAGATAATAACTAATCCT
The DNA here is from genome assembly GCF_002162155.2 of Triticum dicoccoides. Classification (NCBI taxonomy): domain Eukaryota; kingdom Viridiplantae; phylum Streptophyta; class Magnoliopsida; order Poales; family Poaceae; genus Triticum; species Triticum dicoccoides. Next base: position 796,062,998 of record NC_041385.1, on the reverse strand, counting down.
ATAGATGACAAGGTAGATCAAAACTAGTAGTAAAAGAATCTTGACTCCGGATTATCACTTTGACATAATCTAAAAGCCAAGAGCTTCTTTTACTATTTATTTTCTACTTTCCATATCATTGGTGTGTCTGGCTCCTATTGTGGTCTATCCCTAGTCCACCCCAACTTGCTTAAGACTAAAGGTTATGCTGTTGTTCTATGATCTTCCTTCACATCATTTGTTATATGTAAGCATATATCAAGACTACAAAATTAAGAGAGACTAGTTCATATGGAGATGGATAGCCGAAGGATTTGTATACCATGTAAATAAGAAATTGGCCCATTTGAGCTAGCACAAAGTTACTTCATTGGGCTCATAAACAGAAGCATGACTCAAACTGTAGACATCAAATATCAAGGCAGAAAAAGCTTATGATGTCCATGACATGATGCTAGATCCAATATAATCGTTGTAGAGAGAAAGAAGTATGGCAATGTTCAACCTAAAAGAACATGGATGGTATCAACCAAATAACAAGATATTCTTCATTTCCTCAACAACAACCATGATTCTCATCCCATGCACAAGGACTTATGATTGTGAAGATTTTGCAACAATTAGTTGGCAGGCAAGTCAACAACGTATACTATTTATTCACAGAGAGAAGATAACAATTAATAATGAGCTAGTTATTAAGGGGGAAAAATGAGCAAACCCTAGCGGAAAAAGCTGCTTATACCAAACAATGTAAATCTAGAAAGAATCACCAACGATTTGCACTTAAGTTGCACACCGGTCCGACCTCTCTCTGAGACTCTGACTGACTCTGCCCCTCTCCAAACAATCAAACGCTGTAGAATAGTCATCGCGAGCAGGGGACTCGTTAACGGACCCGACTGACCACGTGCCCCACAGACACAGAGTCGCTGCCCTGTTGACCCCACAAAATTTGGTCCCATGTGTCAGCCGGCCCGGGTAGAGACGTACAGTACAGTACACAAAAACATGGATAACCTTTTTTCTTTTGAGAAACAAAACATGGATAACCAAGGACCAAATTACCGAAAAAGGCTTTCGCCCCGCTTTATATATAAAGCAAAGATCAACAATGTCTGGTACAACCGCACTCACCCACCACAAACGCACACACACACCCAAGGCAGGATACATAGGCGCTGAGCGCAGCAATACACTCCCTAGCACTACAAGAGCCGCCGGGGGCTACAATCGAAGAAGTGAAGCCGCATATGACGACCCGTGGGCTCCAAGACGGTGCCTTCAGGAAGGATACGGCACCGGAGCGTCGCCACCGCCCGATCCGAGGATCAGAGTTTCCCCTGGAGCACCACGACGGGCAATGATAGCCGCAACGACGCCTTCAAGAAGGGAGCGACCTTCGCCGTCGCCAGTCCGTGAGGATAGAGTAGGTTTTCACCCCAGCCAACATTCACCGCCACCGATCGCCACACCCCGGCTACCACGCCGCCCACACGGCCGTGGCAGCCGAGCAGCACCGAGGCATGAGCTTTTCCCATGAGCACCGCGCCACCGCCACCAGGGCCGCCGCCCCGAAATCCAAGACCCTGACACCAAGTCCCCCGAGCCCCACTGCTACCCCCACCGCAGAGACGGGCGGAAAGGATTCGCCTTTCACACCCCTGGCCGGTCCCAACGCCGAGACCCAATAGGCCGGCCACAACAAGCCTCCATCGAGCCATCCTGCTACACCGGGCGCGAGACGAGCGCAGTCCAGCCGTCGGGCGCGAGACGGGCCGGTCCTGCTGCCGGGCGCAAGACAAGCGCAGTCCTGCTGCCGGGCGCGAGACGGGCCGGTCCTGCTACCAATCGCGAGACTAGCTCGGTCCTACGGCATCGGGTACGAGACGGAAGATGGACCGCATCCGGGAGAAGGCCAGCCCTCCGGCGAGAGACGCGAACGGACGCCGAGGAGAGGGGTCGAGGGCCGATACAGGCAGCCTACAGACGGGCCGACGCCAGGACAAACTAGCCGCCGCCACAACCAACCTGCCACCACCACAGCAGCCGCCGGGCCCGCACCCCCGCAGCCACCGCCACTGCGCCGCCACCCCGACCAGCCGAGGGGGCCACGGTCAGGGCCGCGGCCCGCAGCCCTAGCCTTCGCGGCCCGCGCCGCCGTGAGGTCAGATCTGAATGAGCCGACGCGGCCGTCGTCTCCAATCTCCGGCCCGCACCACCACCACCAACTGCCGCGAAGCCGCCACTACCTGCCGCGTCCACGACAGAGATGGCCACCAGCAGCCCGAGCCACCCGCAGCCCGCGCCGTCTTGAGCCAGATCCGGTCGCGCAGGAAACGCCGCCGTCGCGGGCACAAACGCGCCACCCACCCGCGTCCAGTCCTCCGCGCCAGGCCTGCAGCATCGGCCACCGCCGCCGAGCGCAGCCCCGCGCCGCCGCGCCCCGGATCCGCGCCGCGCCGCCGCCCGAGAGAGCCTGCCCGCGCCAGCCTCCACGAGCGGGGAGAGAAGGGGCCCCGCCGCCGCCAGCACCCCCCGGGCTTTGCCCGACGGCGCGGACAGGCGGCGGCGAGGGGGGGGGAGGGGGGAGGGGGGACGCGCGCCGGCGGCTAGGGTTATCCCCTCGGTCGCTCGCGGGAGCGACGCGAGGGGAGGGGGAGGGGCTTTTTTCTCTCTGTCCTCAAATTTCACCAAGGACCAAATTTATGGATTGCAATGTATAACATGATTCCTGGCTGTAAATGTTGAGTACTTTCTTTTTTGGAAAATAATAACTAAACCTGCAGCGTTTCGACAGCGCCCAATATTAGTAACCCAGGGCATGACGACGTGGAAAAACACTGGACAGAAGGACTGCGTTAGGATGGATTTTTGTTGCATATATCCTTGGAAGACTAGGAATATGTATATTTGTATTCCCATACTTTTAACAATACTACTATCTGAGCTCTCCCTAACCAAAGACTAGCAAGATATATGGAGTAGTACCGTTGGGTCATTCAAATATTCCATAGCACATCGCACTTCCCGCTGTTTATTCATATTCCTTGCACAATATATGGCATATTTCTAATCACTTCAGTTAGTAGTAGTTTTTTCTATACCATAAACGTCATGCGCCATATTGATTTTGTGATCTTGACCTTCACTCCACATTAACAAAACCTGATTGTAAATTATTTTGTTGGATTGTATATCATCTGCTGATTTCGCTAGATTATATTACCGTACCTGGTTACATGCATATACCAACGTTGGTAATGGCCTACTATTCAGCTGCAAGTGAACTTTATCGTGAAGTTTGATTATTCTTCTATTTGAACGGGAAATGTTTTCATTTCTGTTCATCGACGGGAAATTTTGCATGTGATGAAAATTAACAGAACCGAGAAACAAAATATACAGATATCATGCAACCATAAAGAGAACAAACTATCGTTATATGGATCCAGTTCACACAAATTTCTCAATAGTCCACAGAATATTGATTGAATGTTATTCTATTTTATTTTAGAAAAGGAGGATGTACCCCCGGCCTCTGCATCTGGACGATGCATGCGGCCATATTATTAATTATTCTCAAAGACGTTACAAGGTAATACATCAATAAGCCTAAAGCCACCATCTTGGCAATGCCTATTGCTACTCCTATCCCTTGATGAAGGGTGCCGAATGTCCGAGCCTAATACCAAATAGACGTCACACCAAAGCCTAACATCTAAAGCCGGATGACCCATCCAAGCCACTACCTATACTGGGTCACACACCGGTCCGGCACACTTCCAGTAAGCGCCGCACGCTGCAAGGGCCATCACCTTCATCTTCCGTCGATCCATCCTCAGAGCAGAACTGATGCATCGACCTTACTAGGCCTCTTTGCCATCGACGCCACCACGACGCCAGAATATTGGTATGAGTTGCATGTAATTGTGACATAAAAATTATGGCGGATGAAGGAAAAGAGGGATATTGTAATGGTAAAGAAGAGAAAATGACCATTGTTGAATCTAGCATGTCTCCTAACAAGCAACATGTGGCGATGGACATTTTCTCTACCATATGAATGAGAGTTGGTTATTTATTTTCACGAGTTTCTTATTGTCAACTTGTCATCCAATGCCACTGTCCATTGCTTTCTTATTAAAAGTTTATTACTTAGTCTATCAGTGTTTTATGTATTTGAATGATTGTGTCCAGTATAAGGGTTGGTTTGTTGATAAATGAAACAGGCTGGTTTGGTGATTAAGAAAACGACACGATGAGGCCATGTGCATCACCAATAACATTCATTCTGGCCATATATGTGAGTTAGGAACAATAGTATTAGGGACAATATTTGTGGGAGTACAATCAGAGAGAAGGATTGATGATGGAGATTTCATTCATGGCGAGCGAAAAAATAGAACGAGGGTGTAGATGGAGACGAGACAACATGCATTTTCATGTGTGGTAACTTGGAGTTAAGCTTGCACACGTTGTTTGAGCTATACCTATTTTTTCCGTTGCAACGCACGGGCAATTACCTAGTCTAGAAAGAATCACCAACGATTTGCACTTAAGTTGCACACCGGTCCGACCTCTCTCTGAGACTCTGACTGACTCTGCCCCTCTCCAAACAATCAAACGCTGTAGAATAGTCATCGCGAGCAGGGGACTCGTTAACGGACCCGACTGACCACGTGCCCCACAGACACAGAGTCGCTGCCCTGTTGACCCCACAAAATTTGGTCCCATGTGTCAGCCGGCCCGGGTACAGACGTACAGTACAGTACACAAAAACATGGATAACCTTTTTTCTTTTGAGAAACAAAACATGGATAACCAAGGACCAAATTTATGGATTGCAATGTATAACATGATTCCTGTCTGTAAATGTTGAGTACTTTCTTTTTTGGAAAATAATAACTAAACCTGCAGCGTTTCGACAGCGCCCGATATTAGTAACCCAGGGCATGACGACGTGGAAAAACACTGGACAGAAGGACTGCGTGAGTTTCGATGTTGTGCCGTGCCTCAGGGCTTTCAGCTTCAGTTAAGATTTCTGCCTGAATTACACTGTTGGCCAGGTTCTCATCTGATATCGGCTGCAGCCAGGCCGAAGCAGACTAACCTATTGCAGTGGAAATAATATAGCAGGAAGAAACAAATACGTGTAGCTTATCAATCGAGTTGCTAATAAACGTGTCTTCCCTCTGCGTTACAGCATATGACTTACTTCATGGCACAAATAAAAAACAATCACCCTGTATAAGTGCAAGTAGAGTAGAGACTGAAAGTCGATGAAGGGAGTACACCGAATCAAATTCTTACCTCCAGAAATCACTGCATCAGTTTAGGGCCAATAATTCTACAGAGTAGTAAGTAACAGCAAGGGCACACAGTGTGATTCAGTGGCAAATTCAAGCTCCAGTTCACGATTTATTTGATCAAACCAACATGACAAGTGGAAGATAAACTTCAGACCATAGTGCAAACTGAACTCTGACATTTTCACCTTCAGTAAAATACTAAAATTACACGGTTGGCAACGTTCTCTTCTGATCTCGGCTGCAACTCGGCCGTAGCAGGCTACCTATTGCGGTGGAATACAGCAGGAAGAAACAAATATGTGCAGCTATCGATCGAGTTGCTAATAAATGTGTCTTCGTCCACATTGCACCATATGATTACTTCATGCTCCCCTGTAAAAGTGCAAGTAAAGGAGAGACTGACAGTCGACGAAGGGAGTACACGGTGTAATTCAGCAAAGGGCACATTAATTCTACCAAGTAAATGAGAGCGAAGGGCACACGGTGTGATTCAGCAGAAAATTCGAGTTCCAGCTCAAGATTTATTTGACCAAACCAGGTCCAACATGGCAATGGAAGATTAACTTCAGACCATATATACTACAATCTGAACTCTGACAATACAGCTTACGAGTCAGGAATAAACATCAAGACTGAAATACTAAAGCTGTTACAAGCATGTTATACATGTGCTAGATAGGGCTGAAGGCCCTATAACTGACCAGAATGGGATGAAAGAAATAGCTGTAGATTTCTATAAGAATCTATTTAGATGGGAACCTAGACCTAACATTAGGCTGAGGCAGGATTTTTTTAGTGATGAGGAGAAGATCTCCCCTGAGGAGAATGCTAATCTAGAGAAAGAGTTCTCAGAAGAGGAGATTAGAGAGGCTGTTTTTGGGTCCTCTGCGGATGGGGCACCTGGGCCAGATGGCCTTCCTTTTATGTTCTTCCAGGTGTTTTGGGATATAGTGAAAGCTGACCTGATTAGGATGTTTGAGTTTTGGTTTGACGGGAGCCTGGATTTGTTCAGACTGAATTTTGCTATGATTACTTTAATCCCAAAAGAGAATGAAGCTAGGACTATGAACAAATTCAGACCAATTAGTTTGCTTAATTGCGTGTTTAAAATTTTTACTAAGGTTTTGACTAATAGATTAGCTTCCATTATTGGTAGGCTGATTACAGAGTGCAGTCTGCCTTTGTGAGAGGTAGATACATACTGGAGAGTGTGGTGACTGCACATGAGATTGTGCATGCAGTACATTCTTCAGGGAGACAAGGTTTGGTGTTCAAAATAGACTATGAGAAGGCCTACGATAAGGTTAACCTAGATTTCCTTCTCGAGCTGTTGGCTCTTAGAGGTTTTGGTACTAGGTGGTTAGCTTGGATTAGAAGTGTGACTTTAGGTGGGTCGGTTGGGGTGAAAATCAATGGGGAGGAAAGTGACTTCTTCCTCACTGGGAAAGGCTTGAGGCAGGGAGATCCTGTTGCCCCCCTGCTTTTCAATCTGGTGGTAGACTCTTTTGCTAGAATGATAGATAAAGGTGCTCGGGCTGGCTTGGTTAGAGGGTTGTGCCCGGAATTAGTTAGATGAGGTGTGATGTGTCTGCAGTACGCAGATGATACACTTCTTTTCCTGGAGAATGTCAGTAGAGTAGCCCTTAATCTCAAATGGGTCTTAACTTGCTCTGAGCAAATCTCTGGAATGATAATTAATTATCATAACAGTGCTCTGATCCCCATAAATATGGAAAGTGGGGATTTGGAGGTGTTTTTGGATATCTTCTAATGTGTTACTGGATGCTTCCCAATTAAATATTTGGGAATTCCTTTGCACTTTGATAAGTTGAGTAGGGAAGACCTACCAGCTTTGATTGACAAAATTCTTGCTAGGATAGCTGGGTGGAGGGGAAAACTGTTGTCTTTTCTGGGCAAGATTACACTGATCAGATCTTGTTTGGACAGTATTCCCCTGTACCTATTGTCTTTTTTCAAATTCCCTAGATGGGCCATTAATTTGATTAACTCACATATGGCTAAGTGTCTTTGGAGTGATAGCGAAGGAGCTCATAAGATCCATTTGGCCAATTGGCCCTCCATATGTATGAGGAAAGAATATGGGGGCTTGGGGGTTCTAAACCTCCAAGATATGAATGTGTGTTTAATAGGGTCGTGGGTTAAAAGGTATTTAGCGGGGGAAGGCTCGTTGTGGAGGAAGGTAGTGGATAGTAAATACAATACTAGGAACCCCAATATCCTTTGCTATCAAGACACCCATCCCTCCCAGTTCTGGAAAAGCTTTATGTGGGCTTTGCAGACTGTGAAGTTGGGGTATAAATGGCAGGTAGGAAATGGGAATAAAGTGAGGTTTTGGGAGGATATCTGGCACGGGAATGCCCCTTTAGCTACGCAGTTTTGGGACTTGTACTATATAGTCCAGGAAAAGAACAGAACAGTGGTTGAACTGTGGGATGGTAACGAACTTAAGTGTACATTTAGAAGAAACTTTTCGGAGGAATTAATGGTCCAGTGGCTGGACTTGGTTAATATTGTGAGATTGACTTCTTTCAGTGGGGAGGAGGATTCCCTGATCTGGCAATATGAGTCTAAGGGGATTTATTCCTCTAAATCCTTGTATGCTATTGTCAATTTCAGGGGGGTGTAGCCTATCTTTCTTCCTGCTGTTTGGAGTGTTAGAATCCCTCCGAAAGTACAAGGTTTCTTGTGGCTTTTTTCTCAGAACAAAATTTTGACTTGCGATAATTTGAGAAAAAGAGGAATGGCTAAACCTTTGGAATGTGTGCATTGCAAAGAGATTGAATCGGTCTATCACCTCTTTTTTGAATGTATAGTTGCCAGAAAGTTTTGGAGCGACATTGAAAATTTGTTTCATGTTCGAATTGTGGACTTTGAGTCGCTTGAAAAATTGTGGTTGTGCAAGAAAAAACGTATGCTCCTTAATGTAGTCACCTCTGCTGTCCTGTGGGGACTGTGGAACTTTAGAAATGCTATTGTCTTTAATAGGATCTCTTGGCTGTCAATTAAGCAGGTGATGGGGATGGTGTCCAGGTATCTGAGGGATTGGACAAAACCATTTCCAGAACTGCAATTGGGCACGGTAAGAACCTTTCAGGATTGGCTGTGGGCGAGTCTGAAGGCACCATTTGCCCTGGAACCGGACTAAACAACTGCAAGAGCTAGCTGGGACATCTGTCGTGGAGGGAGGCGACTGGGAGCACAATGCATGGAGGACGTACGTCGCTGGCCTACCAGATGAAACACCCTGAGGAGGCAGACTCCATCCAGGTGGTCTTCTTGGGCATGTGATTGGTCTTGTAAGGGTGTGGCACTCTGCTCCAAATGGGGATATAAGCTGAATAACGATTTTAGTTTCCTTCTACTTTTGGTGGAGATGATAGTAGACGCTCTCCCACCATCTTCACTGTGATGTAACTTGGATACTGGCGGGTTCTGGTTTCTTCCAATGGAATGGAACCGGGGGTGTGAGCCCCTTTTCTTTGAAAAAAAAAGCTGTTACAAATAAAGGAGTGTAATGAACAATGCTGGAGAGCAGGCAAACCAGACATCATCAGCACATGATAACTAATGGTTCATCAGGGCAAAATGCAAGGGGCGCCCTACAAACTTGATTGTTGTTGAATTGATAGAAGCAAGAAGAGACTTCAAACATGGGTGGTGGACAGAATGAGAGCTTAATCTCATTGCGGAACAAAGAAAGATCAACGGCAAGGAAAACGCAGTTTGCTCACCAAACTATTCTTAACTTCAGACACCGACATCAATTCATTGTCACTAACACCCACTGTCTTTCCTATTTGTTTGGTCAAACTTGTACCATGACAAGGGGATGAAGAAACAAAAAATACAGCGGCTACAATTAAAGGAAAAATTCTTGTTTTAAAAAAAAATTAAAGGCAAAATTTAAGAAGATTTTATTAAGTGAATAACCTTTTTATCAAGCCTGGAGTAAAACGAGTCTGAAAGCTGCTAGGAGAAAAGAAGCGCAATAGATAATCAAAGCAGGCAAATTAACCAACCAGCAGTACACTGTAATTACATACTTCTCCTTACAAAGCTAGGGATAAATGGAAAAAGTAAGTTCATTGTGATCAAAATGCAGGAGGCGCAGCAGAATCTTGATGGATCTTTAATTGATGGAAGTGATAACAGAATTCAGGCATGAGTCGACAGCGTGCGAGTTTCATCTCGTTGCAGAAGGCAAGGCAAATTCCACCTCCTTGACCCTCTGTCTTGGTTCTGTTAGATGTGTATAGCCCCGTTCTGTAGATCCCCGTTGTATAAGGGGCTTTTCTCACTTTATCACACATGTATATGTTTCAGCCTTTGGCCCTCAGTAAAGCTACTTGCTCATTATCCAACATGGTATCAGATGTTAGGTTAGCCTCTCCCCCGCACGATGCAACTCCGTGCTTGCTCCATTCCCCCGGCTCCGTTCCGGTTGCCATCGCTTGATTTTGGCTCGTCGTTGGCCGTGCTCGCGCTCGCGGAGTCTCCTCTCGGGGCTGCCTGCTCCTGTCTCCTCTCGGGGCCTTCTCCGCCCGGGCTGCCGCCGCTCCATCTACGTCCGGCCGCCGCCGCCCCGTCTGAAGTCTCCGTCCGGCCGCCGCCGCCCCGTCTCCGTTCGCCCGCCGCAGCTCCGTCTCCGTCCGCCCGACTGCCATCATCCTCGTCTGCCGGCGTGGCGCTGCCCTCGACTGCTGGGTCGAGGCTCCGGCCGAGGCTCTGGTCGCAGTCCATCGGCCCAGGTCCTCGCTCGTTTCCTCTGCTTCGATCCAGCCTCTGCTCGATCTAGATCGAGCCGCCTGAGTCCCCTGCTTCGGTCCCCTTTCTGCTCGATCCAGATCGGGTCGGCTCAGACCGTTGACTTCAAAAAAAAGAGAGAGAAA
>NC_041385.1:796041810-796052451 GCF_002162155.2 Triticum dicoccoides | reverse complement strand
AGAGAAGCAAATCAGCATGTCTTCGTCTGGCTATGTGGCTGTTCCTCGGTGCTCGGTGATCTTTGATGGCACAAATTATGCTGAGTTTGTGGGTTTCATGCGTATCCACATGCGCGGCTGTTCCTCGGTGCTCGGTGATCTTTGATGGCATAAATTATGCTGAGTTTATGGGTTTCATGCGTATCCACATGCGCGGACTTCTGATGTGGGGTGTTCTCTCTGGCGAGGTCTCCTGTCCGTCATGCCCTGTTGCTCCAGTGGCTCCTGTTCCGCCGGTACCGCCGGTGCTTGCTGGTGATCCTTCTCAGGCTGATCGGGATGCAGCCAAGGCTCTTGATGATGCTGCAGTTGATGCTTATGATCAGCAGGTATCCGCCTATTCTGATGCTCTCTTTGTCTACCGGGATGATCTGTCTGCTTACACTCAGCGGTGCAATGATGATGCTTGAGCTGCTGCCGTTCTCACTGCGAGTGTTCTCCCTCAGTTTGCTTCGGAATTCATGGGTCTCGACACTGTTGCAGCAATGTGGTCCTATCTTTGTCAGCGCTATCAGCCTCTGGTGATGCTCTATACCTATCTGTGGTGCGTCAGGAGCATGCTGTTCAGCAAGGTGACTCTTCTGTTGATGAGTTCTTTTCGCGGTGCTCTACCATCTGGCGTCAGCTTGACTCACTGCGAACCGTTGTTTGTGGCACTTGCCATTGCTGTCAGACTACGCGGTCTGACTTGGAGTTTCAGAGGGTTCATGAGTTCTTATCTCGTCTCTGCGCTGGGTTTGAGCCCCGACGTGCTCACTTGCTGGCTCGTGGTCGTGTTTCTATTTCGAAAGTGCTCGCTGAGCTTCGTGCTGAGGAGACCCGCCTTCGCTCTGGAAGATGCTGGGCCGCGACCGCTCGTCCTCAGGCGACAGTGGCGGCGCGGGCTTGGATGAGTTGACCTCGCCGCGGCAGGAACAAATGCGGAGCCGGTGGCGTCGCTCGCACGGCATGCACTGGTATGAGTCGACCTCGCCGCGGCCCAACGAGCGCAAAAACAGAGCTTCTGAGCGTCAGCACACACACCACACACACCCAAAAAAAAAAACAGAGCTCAAAACAAACAGTGCCGTCTTCCTCGTCAGTTTAATGAAACTTGATCCCACATGAGTAACAAATCCAAGGAGACAGAGAAAACAAGTGATACAATCAGAAGGTGAAAATTTGGAAGATCTCACCAACTGAATGATGTCTAGTCACGAATAAAATTGGGTCTGTTGTTGCTAGGAAGAAAGCAGGGCAGCGAGTGATTAAAATACACAAACAAGCCAGCAGTGTACATCATTACAAACAAGTTCGCAACAAGTTGTAGTTTTCTTGTAATTCAAATTCTGCCTTCTATAAAAATATGGTACGCATTCACGTACTCTCGAAAAAAAAACACAATCGAAGGAAGGAACTTAAATAGCTCTTGAATGAATCGACGGTACCAAGAAAAAGATTCAGGCATGAGTGGACAGAATGAGAGCCTCATCTTGTTGTGGAAGGAAGATGGATCAGGCAGCTAGGCAAGCCTCGACTGTCTTGGTTGGATCGGAAGCAGGACGGGCGCACAAGTGAGTCCATGTCGACGAAATTTATTGGCTCTGTGGAAGGATAGATATACCAGTGAATATCTCGGTTGGAAGTAGAAAGGGTTCATTCAAGTACAGAAGAGGGCAAATTTAAAACTAGTGGGCTGCTTGCTAAGCTAGACCACACGTTATATGTAATCTTGTGGCATTCAGAAGTAATATGTTATGTATTTATGAACCGTAAGATTTAACACGTAAGTAACCAAGGGGAATTCACATCGAAGTTTTCTTGGCCCCTTGGGCTTCAGTGGGGCCTGAACGAACTAGGTAGCCAAACGAAACAGGCTCAAGGAAATGCTGTAGGAATAGTACGTACCTGCGTGCAGGATTTGATGGTTCAAGCTCTCCACCTGAAGATGAACTCTAAATGCTTATTGAATTGCAAGAAAATACTGAACACTCGGTCTAGAAATGAAGGAATTAGAACAGAGGTAGCCAACCTCAACGCATGCAGCTTCGTCCGCCTGAAATTGAGAAAAAAAGAGAATGAGAGGAATGAGCATTTGGTGCCTTGGTGGATCACAGAGATGGGAATAAGTGCGTGCTGTGTGGAGTCGTTGTTCGTGTACCTTTCTCGACACGCCAACATTACTATTTGCTGAAATAAAGATGGGGATGATTGGGATGGTCACTCGATGCAGACCTCATCGCAGCCTCTGCTTCATCCGTTAATGAATCATTGGCTTCCTTGCACCAAAGGTAAACTTCTACGGTCTCGAGGGATGGGAGGTGCCCCATGCCTAAATCAATGTCGCCATGGGTGATCAACCTAGCCGGTAAGCAGAAATAAAGGTCTTTAAGCCTTGGTGCAGCTCCTCGTGGGAATGTTGATGGCCTCACAGGAATACCAAAACAGTGTAACGTCGTCACACATGGGAAGGCATCGGCAGTAACGGCCAACATCTCCACTTCATCCTCTCTTGGTATGGTCCAGGAGCAATATTCCATCTTAAAGCTGAGATAACGGAGAGCGGGCAACATCCCAAGAAGCCGAATGTCCTCCGGTCGCATTTTTTCAACCACTATGCGCAGGTAGGAGAGCAGTGGAAGCAATGACGGATTAATCCACGCCGGCAGTGTTTCAAACGAGCACCCCGGCCCCCTCAAGCATAATTTGCGGAGCTGTGGAGAGAGCACCCATCCTTGCTTCATGGAATTGGGACAATCTTGATAGGCCGCAATACAAAGACTTTGCAATTTATGGAAATTACTTAGGGATTTCGTCATAGCTTCCTTCACGTTTTCATCCAAGCAATTCCAACAAATTGTAAGCACCCTCAACTTGGTCAAGTGGCACACCTCTTTCACAATGTCCATATTATATTTCTCAGAATATAGACAACCCACCTGCGGCTCATCTAGCACTTCTAGGGATATTAAGCTACATATCCCACTTGGCAGCTTTATACCCGCATTGATATATAGACACTTCAAATTTCTTAACAGAAGAATGCTTGATGGCAATTCCCTTATATGTTCGGTTTCTCTCAAGTCCAATGTTTGCAGAAAATGCAGCTTTCCTATATCCACCGGGAGCTCTTTAGCATGTGTATGCTTTAGCCCTAAGTACCTCAAGTGTAACAAATTCTCCACGTACCCAATATCTGAGATAGTAGAGTCTTCTAAAGCCAATACACGCAGAACTTCAGAACTTGAAACAAACGACATTTGGTGAACCGTGTCATTTCCAAAAAGAGTTACAGACCTTACTTGTTTCATGCTGGTTGTAACCACATCTACGTTGCCCTTCTCAGTCTTGTGGATGGATAATCTACGAACCTTGCTTTGCGGCTTAGGTACTGTTCTGTTAGTACCATCCAATATAGTGACAAAAATTTCTTCACTTGACAAGGAACATATGATATCAAGAACCATGTCATGCACACGACAAGCTACTACCCTTTCTTCTGCATCAATGTCCATTGGTTGGACCATGTTTCTATTTATAAGCTCATTAAAATAACAATCACCGACCTCATATAAACTATCTTGTTTTTCACTCCAAATGAAGCCTTCTGCTATCCACCGCCATATAAGTTCATCTCTCATAATCTTGTGATCTTCTGGAAAGATACTTAGATATAACAAACAAGGCTTCAGATAAAATGGTAGATCATAATAGCTAAGTAATAATATCTTCTTCATCTCCTCCATACTGCGTTCTTCTGTAAGTCCATGACGAATTGAATTGAGAAAACCATACCATTGATCCTTTGTTTTTATTTGACAATTGCTAGCTAGAAGACTTGCTATGACATTAATGGCTAATGGTATCCCGCCACATTTCTTTAAGATATCTTCGGATACTTGCACGAACTCATGAGGACATCCTTGTTCATGAGAAAATACTCTTTTATAGAAGAGTTTTCTCGATAAATCAATAGAAAGAGCTTTCATTCTGTAAATATCATCACTAGAAGAACAACATGCTTCTGACACACTGACAATACGAGTTGTTGTGATTAGTCGGCTTCCAAAACTTTTCTTGAAAAATGCACACTTGATTATTTCCCACACCCTTTTATCCCATATGTCATCAATTACGATGAGGTACCTAATGAGTGTTTTTGACAATTAGTTCATAAACTAGTCGATGAAGATACATGTTCTAAGGAAACTATATTAAATGTTATCCAAGTGCGAAATCACCAAGAGGACTGGAAGAATTTATATGAAACACTATAAGACTATATATAGTGAATCAATGATATGCTACCAGAATGAATATATACTAAGAAATAAGTTTCATGGTTTTACTATCAATCTGTACTAGGAATAAAGAAGCATACCTCTTGTTATTAAGGAATTCAATGAGCTCGTCAATGAGATGCTTTTCTTCCCTTACTGCATTATAAATGTTTGCATATTTGTTCTTGTCAAGTTCAAAGAGAATATCCTTCAAAATTTTCCTCATGTCAGGATTCTGAGAAACTGAAACAAAAGCACTACAATCAAATTGCACTTTGATCTTATCATACGCTGCTTTGGCCAGAGTTGTCTTGCCTAACCCACCAAATCCAACAATAGAGATCACCTTCAGTGGATGGTTCAACCAATCATCACCCCCAATCAACATGTTGATCAACTCATCACGTGTATCTTCAATGCCAATGAGCTCTGTCACATCTTTGTATAAAGCCATGACACGAGGATCAATGCTAGCACTAACAGGGGTGTGATGCACAAGCTCATACCTTTGATGCAGCTCAGCCAATTGTTTAGCCTGACCAACCGCTTCTTCTAGAGCATCAGATATCCCATGCAGACTCTTGCCCTTCTTGAATAATTTGATGGTCTTCTTGAGCAAATTTTTGACTCTGTTCTTCGGGTTGGCAGCCTCACCACCGCCCTCCACATGAACCATGAAGGTGTCAATGATGTCTTCCATTTGGTAGGATAACTCCTTCACCTTTCCTGCCCAAATCTTGACCCCCTCACCGAGCTCCTCTGGCGGCACTTTCGCCACCGTGCGGAGGGCGGCATGCATCAATGTGAGCTCTGTCACGAGAGACTCGATGCCTTTCCTGACTCGTTTCTCCAGCGTGAACTCGCCGACGAGCAGGCTTGTAAGCTTTGGGAGGAGAGGGCCGATGGCCCCCATGGCAATCTCCATGGCTCAACCTCACTGCACGCTCTTGTGGTAGTGCTTTGGGTGGACGAGAGCTAATATCACGATGTGGTTGCTAGGAAGGTCCTCTAGGCAATGTGTGTGCGGCTATCATCAAGGAGAAGCTAGCTAGCTATGTGGTAGAACTAATTGACAGGGTACCGTATGTGCTAGGGCGAGGCTCAGATGCAATCTTCGGATGGGGCATTGGATGCCGCTTCGACTGCAGCGACAGGGTTAAATTACACCGCGTCACCAATCTCCATGCGCAGACTTTACGTACCTGCTGTCGTGCCGAAGAAAAATAGTGTTGAGAGATTCCAGTTGCTCCCTGAGACCATGTGTATGTGTGTGTGCATCTTGTGAAAAAAAAAATGTGTGTGTGTGTGTGTGCGACACACCCATGCAATGTTTAATTAAACGCCACCCGTTCATTGGCACTTGTGAAAGCATGTGAGATTGCCTGCGATGATGCGATCGATGCCTCTGAGCAAGTGCATAGTTTAGTTATATAAACTGCTGGGTTGCATTACCTGGAGATGTCTCTGAGCAGATGCATTAGTTTATAGTTATAAATGAACTTCTCAGTTTATAGTTTAGTTATATAAACGTTCGATTGCCTCCCCGCGGTGACAGTAAACATTTCGTTAGGGGAATCACATTCACATCTGACCGCGTGTCAGTGAGTGTCTCAATTTATAAAAATGGGTCTGTGTCTGCTATAGGAAGAAAACACCGCATTATAACAATTACTTAAGGTAGATATATACAAGCCAGCAGTACATTGAGAAAACTAATAGCAACCAATACAAATAAAAGGTGAAATTCCAAAATATTGTAGTATAAACTGAAGGACATTAATTCCATTCCACTTTTCTGGAGTAAAACGACTCTGAAAGCAGTTAGGAACAAAGAAACAGAATGGATAATCAAAGCAGGCAAATTGACCAGCTAGTCATACATCACAAGTATATAACTTTTCCTTACAAAAGAAAGAAATGGGGAAGAAAGTTCGTCATTAGCAAAATTCAGGGGACGCCACAGAAACTTGGTGGTACACTGGTACTTGAATCTGACGGAAGTGATAACAGTATTCCGGCATAAGTGGGTACAATTACAATGAGAGCTTCATGTTGCCACAGAAGAAGAATCAAACACCATGGCAAAGTGTTCCTGTCTTCTTGAGTGTCACTGCCTAAGTTGGCAAGAATGGAAGCATTCAGGCAATATTTCTAAATCTAACACATGTAGAAGACGAGCGTTCAACATAAGCGACACTGGAACGACAATAGCACATGGATATTGCAAGAGAGCCTACTTGGACCTTGTTGTTGTTGTTGTTGGTGGTGGTGGTGGTCATGTCTGCCGCGCTCTTTCGGATGGATGATCTTCAGCATGCCATGCAAGTGGTTTTCTTCACTTGGCAAAAACATATGGGAACAATCATCATATCATGTATACGATAAGATTTTTCCATGCCTTCAACAACATTGATGTCTATCAGTCAATCATGCTTCTATTTATGATCTCATTGAGTAACACTATCACCGAGCTCAAGTGGGCTAATCTCTTGTTTTTCATGATAAACAAATCATCCAACTATCCATTTACATATCAAGTGACCTTGCTTAATCCTCTAATATTCTGAAAACATACTTAGATATAATAACTAATCCTATAGATGACAAGGTAGATCAGAACTAATGTAGTAAAAGAAGGTTGACTCTAGATCATCACTTAACATAATCTACAAGTCAAGAGCTTAATTTACCATTTCTTTGTTAATTCCTGTTGCTGCGATGTATGTGACACATATTGTGTTCTATCTCTAGTCTACCCTAACTTGCCGAAGACAAAAGATTGTGTTGTTGTATGATATACCTTTGCATCATTTATTATATGCAAGCATATTTCCAAAAGATTACAAAATTAAGAGAGACCAACTGATATGGAGATGGATAGCTGAGTGTATCATGTAAACAAGAAGTTGGCCCATTTGAGCTAGGAGAGAGTTACTTCAATCAGCTCATAAACAAAAGCATGATCCAACCGGTAGGCATCAATGACGAGAAGATCAAAATCCTATCGTGTACATGATATGATGCTTGATCTAATATATTCGTTGCCGAGAGATAAAATTATGGATAGTAACAGCCAAATAACAAGATATTCTCCATCTGCACTATCATCTTGTAAATCCACAACAATTGTGATTCTCATCCCATGCCCAAGTACCTATGCATGTGAAGTTTGCAATGATCAGTTGGCAGGCAAGTCAACATGCATATACTCCATTCTTCGTAAAGAGAAAACATCAATGATAATGAGCTAGTTATCAAGGCAAAAATGAGCAAAGTCTAGGGAAAAAACAGCTCATACCAAACAATGTAAATCTACATTGAATCACCAATGATTTGCACTAAGATGCACACACCAAACCAGCACTAAAAAAAGCGGATGGTAACAGCTAAATAACAATATCCACTTCATTTGTTTGTTTCGCGCTAGAATCTCTTTTAAGTCCACAAACAATTGTGAATTCATCCCAGACTGACCTATGTACTATGAAGTTTTTGCACCGTTCAGTTGGCAAACAAATCAAGATGGATCTAATATATGTTTCTTCATAAATAGAGGTCGGTACTGAAGCGCGTACTAGCTATCTGTCAACACATAGACTCGCCTAGAGCAGACCCTAGGAGTAGCGAATAGACCAAATTAGCACCGGAAATCTGCCGCCGATATAACCAAGAGTTTGCAGTTAAGAATTGAGATGCACACACCGGCCTGCCAGCACAGAAGTAGTACGCACACATGATTTACAGGAAGAAACTATATAAGTAAACGATGAAGAATCTATAACAGGAGAAAATATGTGGTGGTCGACCAACAATTTGCAGTTAAGAAGCACACCCTGAGCCCATGATATTTAGTCGAAGAAACTAATTTAGTCGGATCTATAGAATAGAAGGAGGGATCTATACCTCATCTGCCCTGCGAGATCCGGCGCCTTCCCCTGCAAGCGCAGGCGCCTCTTCGGGCCGCTGCACATACTCACCGGCGAGCAGGTTGCCGGTGGCCGGCAGGATGAACGAGCCCTGGGAGGAGCCCGACAGGCGGAGCCGCCGCTGCGAGATCGACTCCACAGTTACCTCTCTCTTTCTCACTGACTGCACATCTGGATCTGGGCATCTCCAAGCTTGGTAGAAATAATCGTAGGGAGCAGAGGACCTATGGTATGCACGGACACGACTGACCATGAGCCCGCACAGAGCCGCTGCCCTGTGGTCCTCCTCAAGGTATGGTCCCACGTGTCATCCAGCTGCAGTACCATGTAGTACATCTCGAAACGGGTTGACCTAGCTAGGTCTAGGTGCTTCAGGCTTTCAGCTTCAGTCACTTTTCCTGTCCAAACAGCAAGCGATCAAAACAGAGACCGAAAAGTGACGGCTGCACCTCCAACAGACCAGACTACTGGAGTAGAATTAATGCAGCACAAACTAGTAGTAGTTGGCTGCAACAAGAGGATAGCAATAACATCGATTGCTGTCAACTTTAAACCCGGTTGCTAATAATTAGACGGGTCTTAGTCTTTTTTTTTTTTGCGGGGATAGACGGGTCTTACTCGAGGCCACACCGCTTCACCGCAGCAGAAACATCATATGATTTACCCTCCTACCTAAAACTGTACTGCCATTGCATCAGTTCCATAGTTTTAGGCACTAGCAATCACTAAATCTTACCTCCAAAAGCCATTGCATCAGTTCAGAGCAACAGTTCCACATGGCATAGTATAGCACATCCAAGGACACGGTTCAGATGCAATAGCATGCCCCATTTGTACTCAAAGAGAAAGGTGATGATACAGATTCCAAGCTGGCTGTATGTGGATCGAAACAACACCCCTGACTTCCCTATTTGTTTGATGAAACTTAATTGGACCAGCATGATTAACGAATGCAAGGAGATGGAGAGATCATGTGAGCAAGACATACAAACACAAGGTGAAGAAAATTCAGAAGATCTCACAAACTGAATGTTGACGGGTCTCCTCAAATAAGAAAGAGTCTGTAAAGGCTAGGAAAAAAGCAATGCATTGATATCAAGGCCCAGCCAGCCCTATAACTACGATGTAGATTTATATCCCGTTGGCTCGGAAAACGCGAAGCCGCATCCTGGACCAAATGATCGCATTCCAGGGGCGACAGAAGGCATTTACAATCGCATGGAGCATGCACCTGATCGAGCTTGATGTGCCGGAAAAAAACTCCTCTCGGCGTGATAAAGTGTATGAGGTGATAAATCTGAATTCCTGGTTACAATTTTGATTTCAGGAGTAGACAAAAGTAACTAACTCGCAGCACTTTGACAACGCCAGGAACTAGTAACCCAGAGCGTGGCAAGGTACCAAAGGCACTAGACAGAATGATTGCCTGAGTTTGATGTTGAGCTCGGCTTCAGGCTTTCAGCTTCAGCTTCACTTAGAATTCTGTCGAAACAGCAACTGTAAAGTACACGGTTGGCAACATCCTCATCTGATCTCGCTTGCATCTCGGCAAAGCAGGCTATTGTGGTGGAACACAGTAAAAAGAGAAGCAAATATGCGTACCTTGTCCATTGAGTTGCTAATAAACGGGTCTTCCTCTGCATTACAGCATATTATTTACTTCATGGCACAGTGACAAATGGAAGATTAACTTCAGACCATAGTACGAACTGAACTCTGACATCACAGTTTATGAGTCTGGAATAAACATCGAGTCCGAAAGAAAGCTGTTACAAATAAACAAATGGCAAGGTAAACACAATGTGCTTGGTTGTATGGGGTTGGAAAAGAAGTTGCACCGCAGTTGGAGGCTTGCTAATCTGTACCACATTATATAAGACCTTGTCTTTTCAAAAAATACGAGATCTTGTACGTGGCAAGGAAAAGTAACTACTGATCCTATGTGCTTTTTCTTTTTGCAGGAGATCCTATGTGCTTATGCACCATAAGTAACCAAGGCAAAAATCACATTGCAGGTCTGTTGGCATTCTAGAATTTAGATAAGACATATACAAATGTGGATTGTCAAAGTAAAATACACTACTTATTTTACAGTACTCCCTCTGTAAACTAATAGCATGTCAAGAGCGTTCCCATTATGATCAAGCAAAGAAGAAATTGCGGCTCGAGTTAAACGGATCACATACAAACTGAAAATAAAATGTCAAAAGAGCATGCTTTATGCATCGTTACTGGATCAGATACCATTTTCATTAATCAGAACGACCGTACCAGAGCCGAACTGATACTTTGGGTGCCTCCATAAACCACTTTTTTTATGCCCATTCATTGCGTGTTGGCAGATGCAAATAAGGCCTTGCACCCCAAGTCAAGCATAAAGGAATCTTCTCCTGATTTGGTGCAATTCCTTACCTAGA
>NC_041385.1:796035720-796041555 GCF_002162155.2 Triticum dicoccoides | reverse complement strand
ACCTATCAATACCATGCATTCCGAGCTGCTGGAGGCGGCATGCCATGGCAACTGCACGGAACTGACGAACCTTCTGAACGGAGGAGCGGCCGACGTGCCTATTGAGGTCGTCGTCGACATCGACCGCCCCGGCCCCGCGCGCTCACCAGCGTCGTCCTTGCTCCTGGAAGAGGTCACCCTAGACGGGGACTCCGCACTCCACATCATAGCAGACTACGGCTACCTGAAGAAAGCCAGGGCAGTCTACGACAAGGCGCCACACCTCTTGGGCGCACGCAACAGCGGCGGCGGCACGCCGTTGCACTGCGCCGCCAGGGCCGGCCACGCGGCGATGGCCACTCTCCTCGTTGAGCTGGCCAGAGGGGAAGAAGTCGCCGGTGAAGATGGGAGGGTGGAGACGCTGGTGAAGATGCAGAACGAGCTCGGGGAGACAGCCCTGCATGAGGCCATCCGCGCTGGTGACATGCTCACGGTGGCTGAGCTGATGACGGCGGACCCGTTCCTCGCTCTTGTTCCGGAGAATGGAACCTCGCCATTGTTCCTCGCTGTCTCTCTGCGACATGAAAAAATTGCGCGGGAGCTCTACGAGAGAGACAAGAAGTTGTCATACTCCGGGCCAGATGGACAGAATGCTCTTCATGCTGCAGTTCTTCGAAGTAGAGGTAGTACCTTAATTACTTCCCAACGTGGCGCATTAATTTCCTCCGTCATACCTAAATGATCAAGTATAGCCACGTTTGTTCTATGCCACTGCTGTGTTCATAAAAATGATACTACTGCCTCCGTTCCTAAATATTTAGTTTGCTATATACAATACAACTTAACATTTCGAATGTAAAATAACTGTACTTACTTAGCATATCAGATATGCTAGAGCATTATTTCCTCTTCTACATATAACAATAAAGAGTTGTACTAAATGATCAATCCAAATGTACCTTTCACACGCCTTTTTGCATATTGCACTGTTTGACACAGAGAGGACCAAATTGCATATATGACAGAATTACTACTGAACTGGAACAAGGAGCTTACTAAAAAGCGAGATCAACTTGGAAACACACCTCTACACTTTGCGGTATCATTAGAAACGGGGTATGCTTCTCCAATATGCCATGCCAGTGGTAAATGGAACTAGTATTACAAGTTTTCTGAATGTAGTGGAAACACCAATGGACCTTACCATGCAAATATTGGAGGCAGATGCATATTCAGCATATCAACCGGACGAAGAAGGGCCATTCCCCATACATGTCGCTGCTTTAGCGGGGAGACTTTCATCTGTCATCATCTTACTTTTAAGGTGTCCGGGTTGCGCCAGCTTACGTGACACCCATGGGAGAACTTTTCTCCATGTTGTTGTCATGAAGAAAAGATATGATATAGTTCGGTATGCCTGCCAGACACCCATGATTTCGTCAATTATGAACAAGAAAGATAATGAAGGAAACACTGCATTACATCTAGCTGTGGAGGTTGGGAATTGGTGGAGTTTCATTTGTCTCTTCTCAAACAAAGAAGTAGATTTGAATCTACCAAACAACAAGCAACATACCCCACGAGAAATTTCAGTTAGCAGTACTCCCACCGGGTTGTACTGCCTGCTGGTAAACTACTTCCATTCCTTTCGTTTAGTACTTTATTTCCTAGATTCAGAGAAAAAAAATAGAAAGTTGATAACTTGATATTGCTTTTTTTTTCTAATCAGCAGCACTCACGGATTTTGATACAATTAGCTCTAATATCTGCTGATGCTACAATTCATATTTGTCGGCGGGATATCATGAAAAAAGGACCTAGTACCCAATTTGACACTAAGATTGATGCGGTAATATCAAACTCAACGCAATTTCTCGGCCTTGGCTTAGTATTAATTACAACAATGGCTTTTGGTGCTGCTTTCGCCTTACCTGGGGGTTACAGAGCAGATGACCACCTAAAGGGAGGAACACCAACTCTGTCTACCAAAAAAAGTATTCCAAGGATTCTTAATGGCGAATGCACTGGCATTTATATGCTCGTCGTTAGCCGCCCTAAGCCTTGTGTTTGCAGGAACACCTACAGTTGAAATACCCATGCGCTACATGCACTACAATATATCCATATGGTTATCTTTCAATGGAGTATTATCTTTGGGGACAGCCTTCGTATTGGCTATATACATCATGATCACCCCCGTTATTTCTGGAACTGCTATTATGGTCATGGTGGTATTCTCTTCCTTAGAAATCCTCTACATGCCATCATTGGTTGAGAAGATTGTTAAATTCATGATAGTGGTATGTGGTAGAGTAGGAATATTGCCAGTAATGCTAAGATCAGAGATGCCGAAGGTAATGTTGCTTACAATTTGGCCCCTCATGGTAATCTTTGGATGGCAAGAATATGCATGGCGACACATGTGGCATTATGTACCTGTAGCAGAGAAACTGGTCACTTGAGCTTGAAGCATGATGAGTCCACATGGGGTCTTGTCGGCATGATTTCTACATTTTAATTAGTTGCTGCATTCAAAATCCAGCTGGCCACTGGATTATAATTCTGGAGAAGAGGAGGCTATGTATTTTTTTACCCGAATATGATATTATATTAATGAGCAAGATATTGGTTGTTTTTCAGACTCCTTGTGTTGAGGTTTGTTCTTCTAATTTTAAATGCACTCCTCCATTTGTTCAGTCAAGTTTGAACAAATAAAACAAACAACAACCGCTAGATAAAAAGGTAAAATTTCAAATGATTGTATAAACTAAACGACCATATTTTCATTCCACGAGTCTGAAGTAAAACAACTCGGAAAACTACTAGGAAGAAATAGACGCAATGGATAATCAAAGCTGACAAACAAGGCAACGATGCATCGTAATTACACACTATACCTTATAAAATGAATAAATGGAAAAAGGAAGTTCACATATTCGGCTTTACAAAACAAATAAATGGAAAATGAAGTTCATGAATCAGCATAAGTTATAATAAAGGAGGCACTGCTGAAACTTCATGTTTCTCGAATCCACGGGAGTGATAATGGAATTTAGGCATAAGTGGGTACAATCACAATGAGAACTTGATATCAAAGAAGATACAAAAGGCCAAGGCAAATTAACCAGACAGCAGTACATCATATTACATACTCTTTTCATAATGAGAAAAACGCAAGAGCCGCTGCAAAAATTTGCAGAATTCAGAGGTAAGTGGGTACAATGACCTTGCAGAGGGAAGACAAATCGAAACGCCAAGACAAATGCAGTGTTCTCCAACTTTCAGCAGTCTCAAATGGTGAGAAACGTTAACATACACGACATTATTCTTGATCCAACATAGGTACTCGACATAAGCAGCACTAGATCAACAATAGTAGATAAGATATTGCAAGTTACCTCATTTGTGGCATTGCTGCTTCTGATGGTCTGAAATGTTCTTTCGGAAGGATAATATTCAAATCTTGCCTTTGTATACATCGCTTTCACTCAGTGCTATGTAAGTGGTTTTCTTGACTTGGCAAAAACATATGGGATCAATCATCATATCATGAACACGATCAGATTTTTCCATGCCTCCATCAAATTGATGTCTATTGGTTGAATCATGCTTCTATTTATGATCACCGAGCTCAAATAGGCTAATCTCTTGTTTTCCATGATAAACAACACGTTCGGCTATCCATTTACATACCAAGTGACCTTGCTTAATCTTCTAAAAAAATTAGATAATAACTAATCCTATAGATGACAAGGTAGATCAAAACTAGTAGTAAAAGAGTCTTGACTCCGTATTATCACTTTAACATAATCTAAAAGCCAAGAGCTTCTTTTACTATTTATTTTCTACTTTCCATATCATTGGTGTGTCTGGCTCCTATTGTGGTCTATCCCTAGTCCACCCTAACTTGCTTAAGACTAAAGATTATGTTGTTGTTCTACGATCTTCCTTCACATCATTCGTTATATGTAAGCATATATCAAGACTACAAAATTAAGAGAGACTAGTTCATATGGAGATGGATAGCCGAAGGATTTGTGTACCATGTAAATAAGAAATTGGCTCATTTCAATGGGCTCATAAACAGAAGCATGACTCAAACTGTAGACATCAACTATCAAGGCAGAAAAGGCTTATGATGTCCATGACATGATGCTAGATCTAATATAATCGTTGTAGAGAGAAACCATTATGGCAATGTTCAACCTAAAAGAACATGGATGGTATCAACCAAATAACAAGATATTCTTCATTTCCTCCACAACAATCGTGATTCTCATCCCATGCCAAAGTACCTATGAATGTGAAGATTTTGCAACAATTAGTTGGCAGGCAAGTCAACAACATATACTATTTATTCACAGAGAGAAGATAACAATTAATAATGAGCTAGCTATTAAGGGGGAAAAATGAGCAAACCCTAGCGGAAAAAACTGCTTATACCAAACAATGTAAATCTACAAAGAATCACCAACGATTTGCACTTAAGTTGCACACACAAAACCTGTACTAAAAATCAGTGGATGGTAACAGCAAAACAACAAAATGCTCTTAATTTCTTCTCCACCAGCATCTCTTTTATGTACACAAACAGTTGTGATTTTCACCAAACACTGACCTATGTATATGGAGTAATCTACACCGTTTAGTCGTCAAACAAATCAATATGCATCTGATATATGTTTCTTCATAAGGGGAGGCTGATATTGAAGCGTGTCCTAGCTACCTGACAACAAAGAAACTAACTAGAGCAGACCCTAGGAGTAGCTTATACAACCAAATTTGCAATGTAAATCTACCGTGGATTACCAAGAATCTGCACTTAAGAATTAAGATGCACGCACCGGCCGGCCAGTGCTTGAAGAAACTAGATTAAACGATCTAGAACGGTAGAAGATCAGCAATTTGCAGTTAAGATCTACACCCCCATGAGTTCAGTCCAAGAAACCAATTTAATCGGATCCAGATCAGGAAGAAACGAAATATATACCTTAGTTCTTGATACCCTCGTCCTGCGAGGCCCAGCCTTTGCCCCCTGCAGGCGCCTCACCGGGTTGCTGCCGACGGGGAGGTGGCCGTCAGGACGTACCAGCCCTGCCGCGAGATCCAATCCACAGGTCCGACCTCTATCTCTGAGACTCTGACTGACTCTGCCCCTCTCCAAACAAACAAGCATTGTAGAATAATCGTTGCGAGCAGGGGACTCGTTAACGGACCCGACTGACCACGTGCCCCACAGACACAGAGTCGCTGCCCTGTTGACCCCACAAGGCTTGGTCCCATGTGTCAGCCGGCCAGGGTACAGTACAGTACACAAAAACATGGATAACCAAGGACCAAGTTGAATTTATTTATGTTAGTGCATGCTGCATGTGTAGCAATGCACGAATGCAGTTTGATTCAACACCATTGAATAAGAGCATCTCTAGCAGACCCCGTATAATGCTCCAACCCGTAAAATAACTATCAAAATGCGGGTCCGCGTGAAAAATGCTGCCCGATCGGATACTGTAAACAAGTCGGACCCGTAAAAAAATTTGAGGGGCACGGTAAAAAAAACTCCTCCTGATCTAAAAAATACAGTTTTCGCGTCAGCTTCTGTGGTGCCCCCACGGAAACATCCGCCTTCGCCGTCCGCCGCCCGCCCGTCCCGGCCCCCCAATGGCCACCCGTCTCGGCCCTCCGACCGCCGGCCGCCCGCGTGCCCGCCCGGGCCGTTGCGCCACCCATCCCCGTACTAGCTCGAATCGATTGAGCTAGTTCTAGCTAGCTAGCTCCGTCCGTTCAGAATCTATTGAGCTAGCTAGCTTCAGCTAGCGACGGCGACGGCGGCTTTGTATTTGCATGTTTGGTTTG